>NW_015167584.1:218935-268768 GCF_001447785.1 Gekko japonicus | reverse complement strand
GGAGGGAGGAGGGAAAAAAGCAATTTCTACTGTATATAAAATTTTGTTAAAATGGTATACGGAAGATGAGACGGTGAAAGAGCAAATGCTTAAATGGGCAGTAAATGTTAATACTGAGATCTCTATGGATTCTTGGGAATATCTGTGGAAAAACTCGATTAAGATCTCGTCATGTACCAATGTGAAAGAGAATTGTTATAAAATGATGTACAGGTGGTATATGACACCTAAGAAAATAGCCAACATGAACCAAGACTTTTCTAACAAACGTTGGAAATGTAAAAAACATGAAGGTTCATTTTATCATATGTGGTGGACATGCAAAAAAGCTGTGGACTTTTGGACCAGAATCCACAGCAAAATGCAAAAATTTTTGAAATGTTCCTTTAAAAAAGCGCCAGAAATTCTGCTCTTAGGACTTAAAATGGAAGAACTGAATACTACAAAAAGAACCTTATTTTGGTACCTGATTACAACAGCGAGAATACTCTATGCACAATGTTGGAAACAAGAAAGAATTCCAGAGTTAGAAGAATGGATACAAAAAACTTTGTTTATGGCTGAGATGGAAAAAATTACAAAAAAATTGAATAATAAAGAAGATCAGGAATTCTATGAGGAATGGAGAGACTTTAAAATCTACCTAGAAAAGAACTGGGATGTAAAGCATAATCTATTATATTTAGAACAATATTGAAACTAGAATATGATGTTATCTTAAGGTATACTGGAGTGACGAGGGGGGAAGCATTGCGGGAAGCCACGGGGAGGGGGAGAGTAAAATGGGGGTATTGGGGGTAAAAATTGAAATATTAATGGAACTGATGACATGTCAATATTTTCATGAAAAATAAAATTGTGTTCAAAAAAAAAGAAGCTTGGGAAAAGAAACAAAGAAGGAAAGAATATGAAAAACTCACAAAGCAAATATTGAAGGAGGAAGATAAACTAAAAAGTACCGCTATGGGAACAGGGAAAAGCAAACCTTAGAATCCTACATCATCAAATGAATCTGATCTTAACCCAAGAAATTGCTAAAAATATAGAATTTGTGAAACAATATTACTTTGAAAATGCTAACAAACCAACAAGGTGGTTAGCGTTTAAACTGAAAAAACAAGAAGAAGAATAATAAAAGCTCTTAAAAACAAGGAAGGGGTGGAAAAGCATAAACTATCAGAGCTGAAAAATATAGCTGAAGAATTTTACAAGGAATTATATCAAGAAGATAAACAAGATACAGAATCGATAATAAAAAAACAGAAGAAAAATAAATCTCCAGAACCAGACGGGATCCCAATAAAAATATATCAAAGATACGAAGAACAGATTATACTAATATAAAAAAATTTATTACAAAACATAACCAAAACAGGGAAAATTCCAGATACATGGAACCAAGCTATAATAACATTAATTCAAAAGCCAAATACGGATGACAGAGAAATTAAAAATTACAGAACAATATCATTTTTAAATATGGACTATAAGATCTTTGCATCGATATTAGCTACAAGAATGAAGAAAATACTAGTACAAGTAATACATCAGGATCAGGCCGGATTCCTCCCAAGACGACAAATTAAGAATAACATTAGGACGATAATAAATGTTTTAGAATATTATGAAGTACACCCGGATAAAGAATTGGCACTAATATTTTTGGACGCAGAAAAAGCGTTCGATAATGTCAACTGGGAGTTTATGTTGCGAAAGCTGGAAGTATGGAATTGCGGTATGAACTTCTTAACGATTATTAAAGCCACCTATAAAAAAACAAGTAGCGAAGATACAAGTAAATAATGATATGACACAGGATATTGAAATCCAAAAAGGGACTAGACAAGGATGCCCTTTATCGCCATTACTATTTATTTTCACCTTAAAAACATTAACTGAGCAAATAAGAGACAATACTTCAATCAAGGGTCTCAGAACAAAAGGAGAAGAATTTAAAGTCCAAGCCTACGCAGATGATTTGGTATTTATATCAGAAAATCCAATAACATCAATAACTAATTTAATAGAGCTATTAGAGGAGTATGGACTAGTGGCAGGATTAATAATCAACTTTAAGAAAACAAATATACTAACAAAAAACTGTATAAAACAGCAAATAGATAAAATTCAAGCTTTATCTAAGATGGAAATAGTCAAAAAGGTTAGATATTTAGGAATTACAATATCAAATCGAAATATTACTTTAACAGAAGATAATTACAATAAGTTACTTACGGAAACTAAAAAAGATTTAGAAAGATGGAAAGATTTAAAAGTCTCAATGATGGGCAAAATTGCAATTATGAATGAATATTTTACCTAGATTTATATTTTTGGCACAAAACATACCAATTCTAGGGAAAACAAATTATTTTAAAGATTTTGAAAAAGTTTGTAGTAAATTTATATGGAATAATAAAAAAACGAGGATTAACCGCAAAAATATGCAGGATAAAAAAGAAATGGGGGACTTTGGAGTATCACATTGGAACTTATATTATAAAGCAGCTGCACTAACATGGATAAATAATAACACTAGAAAATTCTAGATTATTAAATCTTGAAGGCCATAATTTAGTAATGGGGTGGCATAAATACGTGTGGTATGAAGAAGATAAACTTTCAAACAACTTTACACAGCACACGATAAGAGGAGCATTAATGAAAATATGGAGAGAAACAAAAATGCAATATTACTAAAAACTCCTAAATGGGTGGCACCAATAGAAGTGTTAACAATACCAACACTGATGGAGAAAAGCAGGAAAGTGTCCTATGAAGACTTATTAGATACAAATAATAACTTAAAAAACCAAGAACAATTAACAATGCAAAAGGTAAAACTTACCTGGTGGGATAAAATGCAATTAATCTCAAGATACAACATAGATTTAAAAATGGGCTTTTACAAAGAGAATAACGAACTGGGTTTCAAAAACTATGACCCTGGCACATGAACACTGCTGTGCATTCTAAGCTATTCTTCAAAGACCGTTACAGAAACAGATGACAGGCACACACAGGCTTCACAATGGGTTGATTCAGCTACCACTTTAAAAATTCCCCAAACACATACTAATTAACCCTGCCATTTTTTTGGCCTAGTGAAACTCTTAGTTAAACTCTGCTTTTATTATATGACAGAGAGAACAAATACGTGTGCCCATGTGCAAGAATTCTATTTGACAGCTCTACTGTCCGCCTTACGAACCTGGCAGAAAGGGAATGATCCTTTGTTTAGGGTCCTTCTGACCGCCTTCCATTGGAAATTTGTCCAACAATTGCATCTAAAAAAAAGAGGATAGTTTTTTTGAAAAGACAGTCACTGAAACAAACTTAATGCATGAAAAAATTACCACATAAACTGAGAAATGAGGAGAAATAAAAACTTGTGTAGCAAATGCTATCTAATCTATAGGTTTATGAAAATGACAACCAAACACAAGATGGGGGGGAAATCCACAAGCCTTTTATTACAGCAAGCCAGAACTAGTATTTACTATACAGAAAACAAACAAGCAGATTCTTCAATAGGATCACTCTTATTTGACATCTTGCTCTGGTCTTGTATGGCAAGGAATTAATAGCTGTGTTAAATTCAGTCTGTTCCTTCCAGTGCCCAGGCAATAGAACCTTCTCTCTGACTTTTTGGGGAAGAACTCCACACTTCAGGAGATTAGAGGATTTCAAACTAATATCAACTGGTATCACCATAGTGACACCTAGCCTGTAGCTGAGGGTCAGGTACCGTTGGAAAGGCCAGGAGAAATATGGAAGCAGAGGAAAGCACTACAAGTTTGTTGGAAATAAAAACCTGCCTTGAGGAAGTTTTATACCAGTAGTCAATTCTGGTTCAATGAGAGACCTTTAATCTCATTCCAGACACTGCTACCGCACATTATCTCATATGTACTTGGCAGGAGCCACTCTAACAGAAGCCAACATAAATGACAAATTCTCAGGTTCTCTGTCCACACATATGATTGCTGAGTTATCAGTTATTACTTGCATGTATTTTACAAGCAGAACACCAGTAAGGATTTGCAGGGGGGATCTCATTTCACCTCCTCCATTATTTTCTCCATTCCCTCAAACCCATAATGACACCTCTCCTTTTCCTGCTTCCTTCTCTGCTTCCCACTCACCAGCTAATTTACCTTTATGTGCCCCCTCTGTCTTCAGCTTTCCTTCCTTCCCTCCCCTTGGCAGCCTCGACCCCAGAAAACTGATGCCTATTTTGTTATGGTGGGGAACCTCCAAGGAATTGGGGGCCACCTCATTTCCCCCTGCATGCTGCATGCCCTTCCCCAACTATTTCTTCTTTCCCTCCTCCTGGCAATCCCCATACCCTGCTTCCTTCTCTCCCTTCCACCCTCCAGCTAATCTACCTTTAATCTGCTTCCCATCTTCAGCTATATTAATTATTTAGTCCCTTCCATTATACCCCACCTTTCTCCACAATGGGGGTACAAAACATCCTACATCATTCGCCTACCATCCATTTTACGCTCACAACAGCTCTGTGAGGAAAGTTAGGCTGAGAATGTATAACTGGCTCAAGGTCACCCAGTGAGTTTCCACAGCAGAGAGGGGATTCACATCTGAGTCTCCCGGATCTTAGCCTGAAACCCACTACACCACAGTAGCTATCGTGGAGTAGCTGCTGATGAACAATAGCAAGCAGCCAGTCCTGAGTGGGTCATGCAAGTCTTGTGGTAGCAAGTAGCCTGGCGGTTGCTGGCATATCTGGTCCCGATGAGTCCTCCCTCAAAGACCAATATAGCCCTGGAAGGGCCCTGCCCTCTCCACTTAAAGGTTGGCAGTAGTGTTGTGATTGCCTAGCAATGGCCACTGAGAACATTTATTTCTTAAGGTTTACAGGTGTTCCTTAGGGTTCTTTTTTGGGGGGGGTTAACCCCCTCCAATGATTTTTTTTTGTAAGATTTCAGGTTTTTCTGCAAGCCTGGTGCATTTTTCAAGTTTGTAGAAAGATCTGTCTTGCCTATTCATGGCTCCAGTCTCTGGACCACAGGTTTTTATATGTTGAGAATTAGATATGCCGATATAATTCCATAGAATAGTTCCCACAGCAATTGACAGTAAAAAAAAATGTCTAGCAAAAAGTTCTAATAAAACAATGTCACCCAAGACATAATAATAAATCACAATAATAAATCCACAAAATTCCAAATTTTAAAATTTCCCGTTTCAGCCAAATGTCTCTGAAATTAAAGCATCTTCAGAGACTTTCTAAAACTCAGTAGGGAAACTATGCTGTGAGCTTCTCCACAATTGGGGCACCACCTATTATGGTTAAAAAATATTGCCCTTCAAACTAGTGCAATTTTGAACACACTATTGCATTATCCACATAAACTCCCACATGTCTTTTTGTCAGAACCCACAGCCAACAACGGAGTACACACTTCTTTAGAAAGGTTATACTTTTATTGAAGAGCCATAGATGCATTAACATAGTCACTGTTAAGAACAGCAGTTGCCTCTTGAACCTAATGAGATATAGGGCATTCGTATGCACACACCCCCACTGTGCTGGCCAATTAGGTACCCTCCCGTGCGCGGGCTAGAGCCGGCAAGCATTACTAGGTGAAGCTGGGAATTGTTCGGCTCCCACGGTCGGCCTGGAAGGCAGACAGCACACATTACCACCTGTACGTCTTTAGAGATAAGCATTTCAGCGCAAAGCAGAGAGAGAGGAATGCGAAAGCAATTTACAGAGACACTGAAAGAACATCCCAAACCCCATGGCAGCATAGCTGACATACTGCCCTGTCAAAGACAACTCCTCCCGCCCATTCTGGGAGATCTCCCGCCCATTCCGGGAGATTCCCTGGCTTGTCCAGGAAGTCCCGATGGAACTGACGTAACAGGGGTCCAAAATCTACCCATTCAACCAGATACAACAATTTTCCACGTTTGAGCTTAGAGTCCAAAATTTTAGAGATCTCGTAATGTTCCTCGCCCTCAATCATGATTGGAGGGGGCACCGGTGCTGCAGGACGCCACTCGCTGGAACCAGAATCCTTTTTTAGGAGGCTGAAATGAAACACAGAATGCAATTTCCTCAAGTTTTTAGGTAAATCCAGCTCTACGGCAACATCATTAATAACTTTTTTCGCCTTAAATGGCCCAATGTATTTCCAACCTAATCTTCTCCTCGGCCGTAGCATCTGAATATTTTTTGTGGATACATAAACCGAGTCCCCAGGCTGCAGAGCCCAACCCTCCACCCATCTCTTATCAGCCTGAACTTTTTATAAGCCTCTTTAGCAGCATTCAACGTTTTACATAGAAGTGGCCATGAGTCACGTAAACATTTGCACCACAGAGCCGCATCCCCCAACCCCATGTCTGCCTCCCCTTCCAAGAATGGGACAGGCGGGCTGTCATAACTGTACAATGCCTTGAACGGGGACATCCCCGTAGAAGAGTGACATGTATTATTATAACAAAATTCAGCTAGAGGCAATAAGTCATTCCAATCGTCTTGTTGATAGTTGGTAAAATAACGGCGATACTGTTCTAGAGTTTGATTCACTCGTTCCGTTTGTTCGTCAGTCTCTGGGTGATAAGCACTGCTGAGGCCCCGTTCCACCCCATCAGCTTCATCAGCTCCCCCCAGAAACAAGAAACAAATTGGGTCCCCCTGTCAGAGATCACCTTGTTGGGGAGCATATGTAAGCGCACCACGTGCATCAGAAACGCCTTTGTGAGTGCCTTGGCTGTAGGCAGCGAGGGAAACGGGATGAAATGTGCTTGTTTAGAAAATAAATCCACCACCACCCATATGACAGTCATCGATTTACTCGGTGGGAGATCGGTTATAAAATCCATGGATATAACCTCCCAAGGGTGGCTCGGAGTAGGAAGCGGGTGTAGCAGTCCCGGGGGCTTCCCCGGCCTGGCTTTGCTCATGGCACATATCCAGCAGGATTGGACATACGAAGATAAATCCTTCCGCATCTTTGGCCACCAAAATTGTCGGTTCAAAAGTTGAAGCGATTTAACAAATCCAGGGTGCCCCGACAGTTTGGAGCCATGCACTGCTTGCAATACCTCCCCCCCTGAGTGCTAGGGGGACAAATAGTTTATGTTCCTGGTACCAACAACCATCTTCCCTCATTTCAAAACCACCCTCTGCTTGTAGAACAGCTTTGTCAGCCTCCAAGTGCGCGGAGGCGAACTTACTGTGCCAAGTGTCCATTCCCCCCCTTCCTGGCCAGAAGGAGCGGGCTGCGTTGTCACCGGGGGAAAGGAGTGAGGCGTGCTTGTTTGTGTGTAGTTACCGCCCCGCCCAACTGGGAAGGCATGAACACCGAGTCCAAGACCACCTCCCGTGGGCTATCGTGTTGGGGTAGGCGGGACAGGGCGTCAGCCAACGAATTCGCTGAGCCTTGGAAGTGGTGAAAGGTGAACTGGAATTTGGAAAAGAAATCAGCCCACCGAAGCTGTTTGGCATTGAGATACCAAGGCATTTTTAGCGTTTCTATGGTCAGTCCACACCTTGAACGGGACTCGCGCTCCCTCCAACCAATGCCGCCAGGTGGACAGTGCGAGTTTTATTGCTCTTTCTCCGAAACAGACCAGTTCCGTTCAGTGTCACTGAATTTCCTTGACATGTATGCCAAGGGGTGAAGCAACCCATCCCCTCCCTCCTGGAGGATGCCCCCCCCATGGCCACATCTGATGCATCTGTTTGTACAATGAACTTTTTAGTCTCATCAGGGTGAGCAAGTACAAGTTCCGAAGTGAACAAGGCTTTGAGGCGTTCGAAAGCCTTCTGGCAATCTTTATTCCAAGGCAACGCTGCTCCCAGCTTTGTAGCCTCCGGGCCCTTCCCCTTAGTTTTTAATAGATCCGTCAGGGGTAAACTGACGTGGGCAAAATTGGCTAAAAAATTTCTGTAAAAGTTCGTGAATCCTAAGAAGGATTGGAGCTGTCGTCGGGTGCGGGGTACCCCCCACCCCAATACATTTTAATTTTTTTTATTTTACTATAAAAAACTACAATACAAAATGGCGTCTCTTTGTCAACAATTCCACTGTGAGTCATAGCATAAAAAGTCTATATAAAAAAAGAAAAAAAAGGTTTTGGTTAGGAAATCTAGACTAACCAAATACCAGTAACTTGTATTTGGCTTTAGATATACTTTCCCAATCAAAGGTGTCAATGTCCATTTTATCTAAGATAGGGTACCAGATATTTAGTATGGGGAGGCGATTAAAGAGAGTGGTTTGGGGTTTTTTTGTACCACAATAACTCTTGGAAAGAGGAGACTTGCGATGTATTATCTTCAATCCATTTCTATCAAGCATATTATCCTCATGGTATTGCCTAACCAGAGATGCCAAGACTACGGCTTTATAATAAGTTGCTAAAATTGGAAGAGCCATGCCTCCCTGCCTTATAGGTCTACTCATAGTTCGGATATTTATCTGTGGGTGTTTATTTTTCCAAATAAAGGCATTAATGTCTTTTTGCCATAAGTTCAACTGTCAATCTGATATATAGCATGGAATGGTCCGGAAAAGATAAAGATATCTAGGCAAAATATAAGATCGTAATATATTGATTCTATCAATCCAAGAAAGGACTTTCTTATTCCATTTAGCAAGTTGTACCATCACTTCTTTATGCGTATCCATATAATTTATATGAAAAAGTTTATTTTGATTAACAGATAGTCTGATTCCAAGATATTCCAGGTGGTTTTCTGCCCATTGATAGTTATAATGGTTGTAAATAATTTCCTTAGTTGGAGTTGACAGGCAAATTGGAAGAATGAAGGATTTAGACTGATTTACGATAAGACCAGCTATAGATCCAAAGATGGATATTTCAGATTGTATAGCCTTTAAAGATTGAATTGGCGAGGAGACATAAAGTAAGACATTGTTGGCAAAAAGACTAAGTTAAAAGCTTTTATTTAATATTTAGATACCTCAAATTTATTGCCAATGGTTCCATGGCCAGGACAAATAAGATGGGAGACAGAGGGCACCCCTGCCTGGTGCCCCTTTGCAACATAATGTTGTTAGTCACTGTGCCATTAAATAGAATTTTCGCTTTGGGACCCTCATAGATTGCTTGTATTGCCAGTTGAAAGTTGGGACCAAAGTTCATGTGGTGTAAAAGTAATTTTAAATAATTAAATTCTAAAGAATCAAACGCTTTTTGAATATCGATAGATAGAATTAAAGAGTCCTGAGCTTTATTCTTATTGGCAAAATGAATTAGGTTGAAGGTTTTGCGAACGTTGTCTGCAATATCTCTCGATGCCAAAAAAACAGATTGATCTGTACGTATATATTGAGTCATGAAGGTTTTCATACGATTTGCCATCATGGCTGTGAAATATTTATAGTCATTGTTAAGAACGGAGATCGGGCGTAATGATGCAGGATCTGTAGGGTCCTTCTCCTTTTTTGGAAGTAGAATAATATTTGCTGTTTTCCAAGATTCTGGGAGGTTACCACTTACTAAAATTGAATTACATGCATTTAAGAGAGGTTGGCTGAGTATTGGTAAAAAGGTTTTATAATATTCATTGGCAAACCCATCCGGGCCAGGGGTTTTGCCAGTTTTAGATAGCTTAATAACCGATTCTAGTTCTTTTAGATTAAAGGGTTCTTCAAGCAGTTCTCGATGTTCCTCTTCTAACTTCAGCAGATTAATGGTGCTGTTAAAATAATCCTGGATGTTTTGAAGATTAGGACTAGTTGAGGTGTAGAGATTTTTGTAAAAGTTTTCCAAAATTCTGGCAAGTTCTTCTTCTCTAGATTTAAGGTTGTTGTGTTGATCTCTAAGAGCAGTGTTATGACGATCAGATTGTCTTTGCTTCAGCTTCCAAGTCAAAAATTTAAGCCTCCTAGGGGATTTGATGGTATTTGATTTGAAGTAATTAAAATCGCTTTTATGAATCATTGATTTGTCTAGAATTTCAAGTTGTTTTCTGTTATCTTGAAGTTGTTTGTAGATTTTGGCACTACCGGTTTGCTTATGTTCTATTTCTAATTTTTGAATGTTCTGCAAAAGAGTAGTTCTGATAATTGATTTTTCTTTTTTGCAGAATGCAAGTTATACACTTTCCTCTAATAACAGCTTTAGAGGCTTCCCAAACATTATGGATGGAAGCTTGGGATGTTGTGTTTATTTTGAAATATTCCTCAAGATCCTGTTGCAGTTGTAATCTAAATTTATTATCATACAATAAAAGATTATGGAATTTCCAGTAATTGTGGTTTTTAACTTTGGGATTTTCTAAAATTGTGCACTCAACTGGAGCATGGTCGGACCATTTTTGTATTCCTATACTAGACAAATTGACTTTACTAATTAGATCTGAGGAGAGTAGTAAGTAGTCCAACCGAGAATACGTTTTGAATTGATTAGAGTAATAAGTATAGTCCCTGATATTATGGTGTTGGAGTCTCAAATTTCGTGAAGATCCAATCTCGAAATTAAATTTTTAAGAGAGTTTTGATCATCACTGGGCCTTAAACTTTTTTTGGTTTTGGGGGTTGAGTGATGACCTGTCCAGTGTCTTGTTCATTAGATAGTTCAGATCTCCTCCTACAATTACAGATCCTTTACTAAATCCCCGAAGTTTGGTAAGTATCTTGGTGAGAAATTTAATTTGACCTACATTGGGTGTATAGATGAAGGCCAACGTTAGGGGGTTGTCATTTAGCTGCCCTCTAACAAAAACATAATGACCTTCATTGTCAGTTTCAACACATTCAACATTCAGATTTATATCTCTAGAGAGAAGAATGGCTACTCCACAGGATTTAGATGAGACATGTGACAAATATTGTTTTGGAAACCATTTAGTTGGGAGAACTTATGAACCCTTTTTTATATAGGTTTCTTGAAGAACCACCACGTTTACATGCTGTTTATACAAATCATTTTCTATACGCCTAGCCTTTATTTTATTGTTGGCCCCTCTACAATTAAGAGTAAGTATTTTTAGTTTCTTCATGGGTGAATATCTTTCCATAGCATCTTCCTTAAACCTGAATGGAGTGGGATTAGTTAGTCAATTCTGTCCAGAATCCTGAGATCCTTTTCAAAAAGGAAGACCCAATGTAGCCTCTTCTAAACTCAAGGGATCTATCTCAATTTCTTCCACCAATTGCTCTTCCACAACACACCCATTTTTCCTCTTGTGGGCAGTCACCTCCTTGGGAGTTTTGGTCTTTACTTGTTTAGTTATTTCAGGTTGTAAAATTTCCGATTGTCTTGCTTCTTCATCAAATTCTTCTGCTAGGGTTTTAGAATCAACTATTGTCAACAGATCTTTACTAGAGTAAACAGAGAACTGAAGTGAAGAGTCTATTTCATAATCCTCTTGCTGTAATGCTGGAATATCGGCTGGCCTGATTTTATTTTGACCCCATTTTCCCAAATTGTCAGGAGAGGGCAAACAGGACCCACATCTGGTGTTGGAGTTAATTGTTCTGGTTGTTAGAGCCACTAGGCACTTTGGCGGATCTTCTATTTCCATATCCTCAAAAAGATCCTTAGGGCGGGTTGTTTCCTGCAGCTCACTTGGCTGGTCCTGTCTGCTCTTAGGTTGTTCATATGTTTCCAAATAGCGAAAATGATTTCCACACTCATTGTATTCCGCTGTCTGTAACACTGGCTGCCTAATATTATTTTGTGTAGATGTTTGGGGTTGAGAGCCCCAATACATCTCGCACCTTTTCCAAATCCATCTCCAGACCCCTCTCCGAGGTATGATATCCCAAAAAGTCAATGTGTGTCTTATGAAACTCGCACTTAGAAAGTTTTGCAAACAGTTTGTGCTTGTGCAACGTGGTTAACACCTCCCTCACCAATTTCACGTAGGACGGGAGGTCAGGGGAGTACAGCAAGATGTCATCTAGAAAAACAAGGGCCCCCTTGAACAGATGCTTGTGCAAGACCTCGTTGATCAAGTTCATGAAGACCCCCGGGGGGCCCTGAAAACCAAACGGCATCACCCGATAATTCGAATTGCCCGAGAGGGGTATTGAATGCCATCTTATGTTCATCCCCCTCCCTGATGCACACGCGAAAGTACGCATCTCAGAGATCCAGCTTAGAAAAGATTTTCCCTTTGCCCGCTTCTGCCAATAAATCTTTGATCAATGCGGCATGGGGTAGGCATTAGTTGATGACACTGCATTAAGGTCCCGGTAATCCGTGCAGAGTCTCAGCCCCCCATCCTTTTCCTTCCAGAACAGGACCGAGGCGGCAAATGGGGACGAGGCTGGTCTGATGAAACCACGGGCCAGGTTTTTCTCTAGTAACTTATTTATTTATTTATTTATTACTTTCGTCTTACTATCCCGCTCTAATCCCCGAAGGGGTCTCTGAGCGGCTATACAGTTATCCATTATCCCTATCTAAGGCCACAATTCATCAGGGGTGGGGACATCCCTACCAGCACCCAGTGGAGGGGGGGTTCTTTCCTCGGGTCGGCTTTTTTTCTTTCAGCTGCGGCTTCTGGCTCCTCTCTTTTTTTTTTTTCTGGCGGTCCTCTTTTCGCGGTGGATCGGTGGGCCCCTCTGGCGTGCGGCATGCTTGGCACGGTCCTGGCTCTGTCCTTTTTACGGTTCCGCCCGCCTGCGCCGCCACGCTCACACGTCATCCTGGCTCCGCCTTCTCCGCTGCCGTCAGGTTCGCCACTGATGTTTCCGCTCGCTGCTGCCGCCGCCGTTCACCTTCCACCGAAACCGGCCCTCCAACGACCCCCGGAATGGGGGAGGGTGCCCCCTACCTTCTAAGGTAGGTTCCCAATTTATCTACTCGCGCTTTAGTTGGTTAAGGGCGCTTTCGAACCGCTGGGTTGGCGGGAGCTGGGACAAAGGGCCAGGTGCTCAATCTGGCCACGGTGGGTATCGAACTGCTACAGCAGTTCGTAGATGTTATTACAGCAGGTGTTTAACCACCTGCGCCACCGCTCCCTGCAGTTCATCTATCTTTGCTGGGCCCATGGCATAAATGTGTCCCTTAGGTAGTTTTTGGCCAGGCAATATTTCAATGCTACAGTCTGAGTGTCTATGAAGGGGGAGCTCATTGGCTTCTTTCTCCTCAAACTCCCTGGCCAAATCCCGGTACTCGGGGGGAATGGATAACAATTCCTCCTGGGCCAGGCACACTCTGGGAGATTCCGCAGTAGGCTGCTGGCCCCACTTTGGGTCCCACCTGTGCTTTTGACACCTGGGGGAGATGAATTGTACCTTCCCTTCGTCCCACAGTATATAGGGATTGTGTCCATGCAGCCACGGGCCTCCTAGGACCAGTGGAAATCTAGCGGCTGGGGTGATCACAAACGGCTGTTCTTCCCAATGATCCCCCGCCCCCAACCTTAACGGCACAGTCTCGTACTTGCAGGGTTCTTTCACAGTAGACCCATCCATTTGGGTAAAAATCAAAGGGTCTTCCAGCTTTACTACCCCCGCCTCCAACCCTGTAACAAGGGAGGGGTTGATAAGATCCCTCACACACCCTGAGTCAATGAGGGCTCTCACACGGATGTGTGTTCCGAGGTCTGGGTTAATTAAAGTCATTGTCACAAAAAACAAGGGGGGGGACTGCTCACCACTTTTGGCGCCTCCGGGATTAGTTCCTGCTGCTCCGCGCCTCTTACAGCAGGACCTGGACTTTTCCCGCCAGCTCGGGGTCGTCTTTGCTGGAGTCTTGTTCCAAGTCCTCCGGGGTGGCTTGCAGGGCTTTGGCATATTTCGGCTTCTCCATCGGCTTTTTGGCAGGGGTGGCTGGGCATCCTTTCGCTTGGTCGCTTGGGCCCGGTTTCCCCAGGCTGGTTCCGCCACATTTGGCCGCAAAATGGCCCTTTTCCCCACACTTCAGACATGCGTTGCTTGCCGCATGCGTTGCTCCCGCATAGCCTCTGACTGTTGTGCCCTCTTGCCTTTTGGACCCGAAGATGCAGGCTTGCCTCCCGCGGTGGCGATGTCCAAGCATGGGGTGTTTAGGCGAGTCTCAGCACTCTCCGCTTCGTGCATCCATGCCGATAGGGAGACTGGATCTATCGCTCACAGGACTGTCTCCCGGATTTCTGTATTCAGCCCCACGCGGTACAACTTGGCTAGTACTGGATCAGGCCAAGTCTGGACTTTGGCTGCGTGTAGCATGAATTCCGATGAGTACTTCCTCACTGTTCGCTTCCCTTGCTTCAGGGTGCGTAGGAAGGCCCTTGCTTTCAGCCCAGCATTCCAATCCTTGAAATGGGCCCGCAGGGCCCACATGAAAGCATCCAGATTTACTAGCTCAGGGCCCCGTGCATTGTGCAGCCTCACATACCAAGCCGCCGCGGGGCCCCTCAGACGGGCTGCCACAACGTCTACTCAACTGCTGTCATCTGGGAACAGGTGGCCCAATCTCTCCATAAATTTCATTACTCAAACCACAAAGTAGGGTGCCCCACGACCCCTCAACAAAAAAGAGCTCCAGTCCTTATTTAGGACTATTAAATTTCTACCACACTTTTCTGCCACACAAAGCGTCAGTGGCAGCGCCCTTGCATGCGCTCCTTCACAAGGACGCAAAATGGAAATGGGGCTCTGAACACGAGCGGGCGTTTAACGGCGTTAAGGCCTTGCTGTCGTCTAATGCAGTGTTGATGCATTATGACGAGCAGAAGCTTCTAGTGCTCGCAGCTGATGCTTCTCCATTTGGGGTGGGGATGGTCCTTAGCCACTTAATGTCAGACAGCAGGGAAGCCCCAATTGCATTCTACTCAAAATCGTTATCTGCAGCGGAAAAGAACTACGCTCAAATTGATAAGGAGGGGTTAGCACTGGTATCAGCGGTCAAGAAATTTCACGATTTCTTGTATGGGCAGAAGTTTCTTTTGGTGACAGATCACAAATCGCTGTTGGGAATCTTTGTCCCGGACCGGCAAATCCCAAATATCCTGTCCCCTCGAATGTTCCGGTGGGCGATTTTCCTCACCGAGTATGATTATGACTTTGAACACTGGCCAGGCAAGGCGATTGGACACGTGGACGCCCTCAGCCGCTGCCAGGACTTGGACCCTACTCCACCTAGTATGGTGCTAGCCATCGATGAACTACCTCAAGCCCCAGTCTCCTCCATGGCCATTGCTGCTGCAACAGCTAAGGACAATGTACTTGCCCGCGTTTTAAACTGGGTGTGGAGGGGGTGGCCGGCAGGGACTGCGGAGCCAGAGTTCAAACCATTCCGGGCGCGCCAAAACGAGTTATCCATCTCAAAGGGTCGCGTACTTTGGGGAAACCGGGTAGTCATGCCAGGGAAACTCAGAGAGAAGGTCCTGGAATCCCTTCACAAAGGCCATCCCGGGATGGTTCATATGAAGGCGCTGGCACGAGGATATGTTTGGTGGCCCGGCTTAGATGCCGATATCAAAGAGTGGGTGAGAGTGTGTATGCCCTGTCAACAGGCCAGGACCGAGCCTCCTACCACTACACCTCAGAAATGGGAATCTGCAAGGAAGCCATGGTCCAGGTTTTACCTGGATTTTGCAGGGCCTGTTCAGGGACAAATGTTTCTTTTAGTTGTTGACGCGTACTCGAAGTGGCTTGAGGTTGTGCACATGCACTCAACCTCTTCGATCATCGTCATCAACGTCCTACGCTGGTTGTTCTCCACCCACGGGCTACCAGACGTGTTGGTGAGCGACAACGGCATGCAGTTCACCTCTAGGGAGTTCGCTCAGTTCCTAACCGATAATGGAAGATTTCTTTCTCTTACCGTGAAGCTTCCTTTCTCGGTGGTTCAGAAGTAGGACAGTCCTTTTACAAGTGGGATAAGCTCCTCCCTCCTTCACAGGGTCAGCTCTGAGCTTTGATCCAGGCAGGGAGGGGCTTATCCTCCGGAGGCTTCCCCAGTCGTCTTCAAGCCCCTTCTTCCCGCCACTGACCTATAAGGAAAAAAGCAACTCTCCTCTCGAACATGGAGAGGACTCAACAACTGATTAACATAACTCGAACCCGTGTCCTCTTACTCTATCAATTGGAGGAAAACGGAAGTAACAGGAAATGTTTCTACGCACCCTCTGTAAACCAGGAAGTACGCCCAAAGGGAGGGCAGGACTGTCCCACTTCTGAACCACCGAGAAAGGAAGCTTCACGGTAAGTGAAAGAAATCTTCTTTTCTCCAGTGGTTCTTCGTGGGACAGTCCTTTTACAAGTGGGACTTTAAAAAGCCAGGTGTCCCAAAGGGAGGGTTGAGATTTCCCCGTTTACAGAGTGTGTTGAAGCACCCTACAACCAAAGGCCGCTTCGGCTGATGCTAACTTATCCACCCGGTAGTGCTTAGTGAATGAATGAACGGATTTCCAGGTAGCTGCC
Organism: Gekko japonicus; assembly: GCF_001447785.1. Taxonomy (NCBI): domain Eukaryota; kingdom Metazoa; phylum Chordata; class Lepidosauria; order Squamata; family Gekkonidae; genus Gekko; species Gekko japonicus. Next base: position 252,404 of record NW_015167584.1, on the reverse strand, counting down.
CGGCAAATGTTCTCTAGAGTAGGGAAGGACCTATAGGCCACTGAGGTTGCAGCTCCTCTAAGCGAATGTGCCATAATTCCTTCTTCCCCTTTTGCCTTATAGGCCAGAAGAATGCATCCTTTGATCCACCTACTAATCGTAGCCGTGGACACCTGTTCCCCCTTAGTGGATCTCCTAAAAGACACGAAAAGCGAATCTGACTTTCTCCAAGACTTAGTCCTGTCTATATAGAAACTCAGGGCTCGCCTAACGTCCAAACAGTGCCACTCCTCTTGATTATGCACTGGATTCAGACAGAAGGAAGGTAGCACTAGTTCCTCTGATCTGTGAAAAGTGGAGTTAATTTTGGGGATAAAGGCTGGGTCCGGACTTAGGACTACTTTATCCCTGTGGAAGATACACAATTCCTTGTGAACTGACAATGTTCTAAGTTCCGACACTCTACGTGCTGAAGTGATACCTACAAGGAACAGTGTTTTCAAAGTAAGCTCTTTTAGTGGACAGGAAGCCAAGGGTTCGAAGGGGGGGTGGCACAATGCCCTTAGAAACTTGTTCAGGTTCCACGTGGGGAACCTATGAATTTGAGGTGGGTTCAGAAAGGAAGCTCCCTTTAGGAACCTTTTAATGTGAGCATGACTAAGAAGGGATTTGCCATGTCTGGCTCCTTGAACCACCGAAATGTCCGATACCTGTCTCCTCAGCATGCTGGTGCTGAGTCCTTTATCTAGCCCCTCCTGCAGGAAGCGTAATACCTCCCTAACCGAGGCCTTAAGGGAATCTATGCCTAATCCCATGCACCACGAGTGAAACACTTGCCAGTTGGCATTGTAAGACCTATAAGTGGATGTTTTTCGAGAGGCCAGCATGGTGGACACTACAGCTTCCGGATAACCCGCACCCTTTAACATCCCCCGCTCAACCTCCATGCTGTGAGTTTGAGCATGTCTGGGCGGGGGTGGTTCACTAGACCTTGTGACAATAAGTCTTCCCGTAGTGGAAGGAGCCACAGTTCCCCCTGAGAAAGACTCTGGATGTCTTGGAACCATGCCCTCCATGGCCAAAACGGGGCTATTAGAACTACTTTTGCCTTCTGCTGGCGGATCTTTTGTAGTACTCTCTGTAAGAGCTGAATCGGGGGAAAGGCATAGAGAAGGCCTGATGGCCAGTCGCAATTTAGGGCATTGGTTCCCCTGGCCTGGGGGCTTCTTAGTCTTGAGAAGAATTCTGGGACCTGTCGATTGTACTCTGTCGCAAACAGGTCGACCTTTATTGTCCCGAATCTGGTGCACAACTGTCTGAACACGGACTTGTTTAGTGTCCACTCCGATTGGCTCATCCGATGTCTGCTGAGTCGGTCTGCCAGTTCATTGTCTTTCCCTGCCACGTGTGTGGCCTTCAGAGACAGCAGGTGAACCTTGGCCAATGATATTATCTGGGATGCCTCTCGGTGTAGGGATAGGACTCGAGTACCCACTTGGCGATTCACGTAGGCTTTTGCCGTCATGTTGTCCATCTGGACTAGAACATGAAGGTCCTTTAGATGTTTGCTGAGGCTCAGCAGACCCAGATGAATTGCCTGGATCTCTAGGAAGTTGATACTCTCTCTGGATTCCTGTCTGGACCACTCCCCTTGAGTCATCAGGCCCTCCGAGTGAGCTCCCCAACCCGACAGGCTCGCATCCATTGTCATCACTACCCTTGGTGGGTCGCGTAAGAATGTACCTTGTTTGAATCTGTGAGCCTTTGTCCACCAGGACAGTTCTTGGCACACTTTCGTCGGGAGGCTCAGCATTTTGAATCTCCGGTGAGCTATTGCTCTCTGATAGGGGAGCAGGAATCTCTGAAGAGGCCTTGCGTGGAAGCGAGCCCACTGTACTATCTCCTGGCAAGAGAACAGCATACCCAGGAGCTTGACTAGCACCATCAGTTCTGACCTGCTCTCTCTCAGTACTTGTGACAGCAGAGAACGCACTTTCTGTTCCCTTTCCTGTGAAAGGAACACTTGATCCTGAATTGTGTCTATCACCACACCGAGGTGTAGTAGTTTCTGTGAGGGCTGAAGGTGACTCTTTTCCAGGTTGATCACAAAGCCATGAGCTCTCAGGGTTTCCACTGTGATCCGTGAAGACTGAAAGCTCTCCTGAAACGATGGGGCTTTTATAAGGATGTCGTCTAGATACGGAAATAGCTGTATTCCTTTCAGTCTGAGGTGAGCTACAAGGGTCACCAGAACCTTCGTGAAGACCCTCAGAGAGGACTTCAACCCGAAGGGAAGTGCCCTGAATTGGAAGTGTTGAGTGGCATAGACGAATCTCAGAAACTTTCTGTGGGAGCTGTGTATGGGGATATGAAGGTAGGCCTCCGACAAGTCTATCGAGGTCAGGAAGTCCCCTTCCTGAATGGCAGCCAGGATGGACTTGAGGGTCTCCATCCGAAACTTTCGGTCCCGTATGTGTCTGTTTTTTATATATATATAAAGGCTTTATTTACTCTCCTAAAAAGAAGAGGTATTTCGCTTAAAGAGAAAAATAAGGAGGGTATATAGTGGGAGAAAGAGAAAGCTGAGTGATATATTAACTTGTAAATTAATCTGTTAGTAATGTCCAAATTATCTTCTTAGGCTTCTTCTGTGTGCAGTCAAACTTCTTTCTTCAAACCAGTTAAAGGTGTTATCTATGTTAGTGTATTAGTAGTGTTCATTCGATGCTCTGTTAGTTAAAGTTTCCTCAGGGCGCATTCAGAACCGCTCCTTCGCGTGCTGGCTTCTTTTAAATGCCCGATTTCATGGAGGGGCTTCTTCTGTTTCCCTCTCTCCGGCTTTTCCAGTCATCCTCCGGGTCGCTGTTAACACTTCCATTTCATATACTGTAAATCTTCACTCTTTCATGCTCTTTCATGCCCTTTCCAAAGATCTCTAGCTCTGAGAATGGATTTTCTTTTTTTTTATTATTCCAGTTTCACTTTTAAACGCTGCCATTCTCTTCGCTGGGTCTTCCTCCGCAACTGTTGACTTTTAAGGCACTTTCTCGCTGTCACAGTTCAGCTTTTCTCACAGTTCCCGGCCAAAGTACAGCCATAAACATTCCAAACATTAATCAGCCGGTTCTCACGAAAAGGCAAACGCCCAGACCGGAAGTTCCTCCCTTCTTCTCCACTTTTCTTTTAGCCCAGCTCCGACATCTTATTATTTTTGTTTACTTTTAATAAAGTTCTTAAAACGCGCTCCAAAGAAACAGAAATTTTCTCGCTTTATTCCAAATGCATCAAAACAAGTCACTACTACTCGCACAGTCCATTCCCCCCCCTTTATTCTCTCGCTAACGAAGTTAGAGGGTTTACCTCCTCGTCTTTTCCGCTGGGGGGGGAGCGCTCTTAATTCTTTTTCTTCGCATTTGACAACTCACAGTTTAGCCGATCTTTTCTTTTTTCATTTCATCAGTTGTTCGCTTTATCACTCGGTGACGTCTGGTGGCTCCGCTAAACCCCATACGGGGTCGCTCACGCAGCAAGGTCCATTGGGGCAGGGCATGGTGAGAGACTCAATTTCCGACCGCTCGGCCGAGAAAGAGACTCCCCCCTAGTGCGCCCTAACGTGCCCTGGATCCGAGCCCCTCTCTTCCTGAGGGGCTCGTTCGGGTCTCCGCTCACGCGGATTCCCTCCTCCACCGCGGGCGGGCGGGACGCCCTCGGGAGCGACCCGAGGATGCGTCCGCCATTCGCGGGAGCCAAACCAGAAGTCGGTCCCATATGTGTCTGTTGAGCCATTTGAGATCTAAAATGGCTCGAGTGTCCCCGTTTTTCTTGGGAACTACAAAGAATACTGAATAAACGCCCTGCCCCCTCTGAGAGGGCGGGACCCTTTCTATGGCCTCTATATCTAGAAGATGTTGTATGGCCTTTCTGGTCTGTAGGTGTTTCATCCTGTTGTGAATCTTTGATATCTGAACAAAACGCTGTTGGAGAAAGGTGGAGAACTCCAGTTTGTATCCATTGGTCACCATGTCTAGGACCCACTGATCCGTGATGGAGTTGTGCCAGCAATTTGTAAAGGCCTGGAGTCTTCCCCCTATCCTCAACTGCTCCACTGGACCTGCATAGTCATGCCGAGGTCCCTTTCTTTGGGTTTTTGTTAGAGGGCTGGTTACCCTTCCCAGAGGAGAAAGGTCTATTCCCCTGTTGTCTAGGCTGCCACTTTCCCTTGAAAGACTTAGAGTAGGAGGGCTTCTGTCCCTTCTGCTCTCGAAATGGCTGGAAGCAATGTTCCCTCTAAGCTGTGGAGTCTTGTGAGCAAAAATTCTACTTTGTGAGTTACTGGCATTAAAGTTATGAGCAGGCGATTTGGCTCCTACATAAATGAGTTTCCTCTAGAGCCATCCTTCCTGAGCCGAGACAAAAACATGTGAGCTGGAGGCTAAAAAATGGTGAGCTAGCTCACACTAACTCAGCTTAGAGGGAACACTGGCTGGAAGCATTTCTTAGATTTGAAGTCTCGTTTCTTAAAGGGCAGGACTTTTTTCTTGTCCCTATCCTCCACTAAATACTTTTCTAGACCTTCTCCAAACAGGTTACCACCCTTGAATGGTACAGCTGCCACCTTTGCCTGTGCCGAGGAATCTACGTCCCAATGACGAAGCCAATTATTTCTCCTTGCAGTGACGCTGCATGCCAAGGCTCTAGCAGACAGCTGTAGTGCATCCAGAGTTGCATCTGCCGTAAAGGCTACTGCAAGGGCAATCTTTTTTAGTTCATCTTTGAACTCTTTAGGTACCTCACTATCTGCCGAGGCCAGGTTCTGAGCCCAGTCGTACGCTGCCCTGGCAAATAAAGATCCTGCCGTGGAGGCCTTGATTGCGGAAGAGGAAGCCTCAAAGTTCTTCCGCAAGGCCTGTTCAATCCTCCTATCCGTGTGCTCCTTAGGCATGCCGTCTGCATCCATTGGCAGGGCTGAGCTGGAGTACAGTTTGGTAACAGGCTCATCTACTATTGGAAGATTCAATTTCCTGGTAGCCACAGGTATCAGTGAGTAGATCTTTGAAAAAAGGTGATTGTTAGCCTTAGGTTTGGCAGGCTGCTCCCACTCCGTCTTCATAATGTTGAAGAAGGAGGCTGGGAGTGGTATCCCTGGTTGAGAGACTGAGACTTTAGGCATTAGTTTACCTATGCCCTCTTGGAATTCCAACTCTTGATCAGCCTCCCCCTTAGGCTTAGAGGAAAGGTCTAGAGTTCTAAGCACCTTGGGTAGAAGGCGATGGAATAACTCCTGGGGGGAAAGCCTGGACTGAACAGATGGGACAATTTCCTCGTCTTCCTCCGATAATTGTCCTTCTTCTTTCTCAGAAGAAGAACTAGAGGAATCTGACCCAGTCTCTCCACTCCCTAACAGAGGACTGTTCTCCCTAACAGTCTTTTAAAATTTCTTCTGTTTAGGTCTAGAGGGGGATTTAGAGGTACTAGAAGAATCCTCCTCCTGGCTACGTTTGGTCCTCTTGGGAGCCCTGCCCCTTTTGATGGGTAGTTGGCTAAGGATTGAGTTTTGAAATGTTTCTGCAAGCATTCCTTTAAACTCTTTCCTCATTTCAGTTCTAAACCAGCTCATAAGCTCCTCTCTGTCTTGCTGTTCTGCAGGTATCAGAGATGCTAGGGAGACTGGCATTCTAGTCAAATTGTCCCCCAGTGGACTATCTCTATCCTGGGAACGCCCCGGGGTGGCCTTTTCAGCCATGTTCCTCCACCTGCAAAGAGGAGAGTGAACAAGAAACACCCCATCAGGGAGGCCAGAGGGTCTGCGGAGCGAGTCCTCCATGGGGCCAGTCTCTCCATAAGATTGGGGAAATGCTTGTAAGACACAGAGGACGTTTGTAGCTTGTCTGTGTCTGCCTAGCAATCCTAGAATTCCTTGGTGGACTCCCTCCAAGTACTAAGCAGGGCCCACCCTGCTGAGCTCCAGAGATCCAACATGACCAAGCCAGTCTGGGACATTCAGGTCAAGACTTGTCTCGAATCTCCCTATCTCGCCTGGAGGTTGGTAACCCCCTGTAGGCAAGCTCCTAACCAGGTGCCTGTCTGAGCCCGCTCCCTTTGGCTGAAGAGGCCTAGGAGAGCACAATTTAACCTGGCCGAATCCCCCCCACACTTTTAGTTGGCTGCGAAAGTGAAACTAAAGCAAGCTCCACCAGCTTCCCGCCAAAATAAAAGCATCTCCTGGGGGGGGGTGAATTTTCCCCCACCATGACTCCCTTCCTCTTACTACCAAGCGAAGGGCTGGGCAAGGGAATCAGAGGGTCCTTTGGGTTATTGTTATGCAGGAGCGATCTTATGGTCTCAAAACAATTCCCCCCCCTTCTCTCTCTATACTGCCGGGGTAGGGATCGTGGGTGGCAAGCAGACTGACTATCGCTATTCTCCCTTCCCGAAGTGGTTACTCAGGAGTAAGGAGAACCTCAAGGGAGGAACGGGCTCAGGAGATTGTTTGCGCTGCGTCCCTCGGTATCCCGTGACGGGGGTGGGGAAACTGAAACCCAGTCCCCCATCCCCCTGCATTCAGCCGACTGCTCCGCAATCCCACCGCCTCCTCGGGAGTAGGCCCTCCGCCCGGGGGCAGGTAAGGCCGACGGAAGTCGTAGGTGACTCACTCCCAGGCCTCCGAAGTCAGTAGTTGCTGACTGGCCTTCTTTCTTGTTTCTCTTTCAATTCCTTGTCTGGCTGCGCTGTGCAGCGCTGGAAGCCTCCGGAGGATAAGCCCCTCCCCGCCCGGATCAAAGCTCAGAGCCGACCCTGTGAAGGAGGGAGGAGCTTATCCCACTTGTAAAAGGACTGTCCCACGAAGAACCACTGGAGAACAGGATTAGGCACCTGACGTTGGCTCCCTTCCACCCGGCCTCTAACGGCCAAGCTGAGGGAATGATCAGGACGACCAAAGAAGCCCTAGGAAAGTTAACGCAGGGCGATTGGGGGGTAAAACTGGCCTCGTTCCTCTTGCGCCAGCACGTTACCCCTTGTTCTGCCACAGGCCGCAGCCTGGCTGAGCTGCTGATGGGGCGTCGCCTTACCACGCTCTTAGATCGCTTACACCTGGATCTTAATGATCTAAGGCCCCAGCAGCAGAGTGCACTTGAAAAAGTTCGCTCTTACGAAAAAGGTGACAAATTGTTTGCAAGGAACTATGCAGAGGGTCATTCATGGCTTCCAGCCATAGTGGGGGAGGGTATTGGTTCATGGTCGAGCTTGCAAGCGGACGTAAGTGGCGACGCCACGTAGACCAGCTTAGGCAGCAGTGGGCGAAGGAAAGCCTAGACTCCCAGCCGGCTGCGTCTCCTGAACCAGAGGACCGACCCCAACCTCCAACCAGAGAGGTGAGTACTGCACTGTCCAGTACTGTCCCCGAAGTAGGGCGGACCCCTACCTTCGGGGCTGCAACCTCAGACCCAGAAGGCGACATACCTGACTCTGACAACCAGGAGTCAAGCAGGGCCCCCCAAGCTGAATTGTGTCCTGAGCCTGCTCAGCTATGCAGGTCTCAGCGGGTGCACCAAGCACCAACATATCTGAGTGACGAGTGTTGATATGTGTTTTTACTTAGGGGGGAGGAATTTGTGGTGTATTCAATCTGACCCATGTATGTATGTGAACGCAATCCTGGGCTAGGATTCTCAAGCTTCATATCTGACTCTGACAACCAGGAGTCAAGCAGGGCCCCCCAAGCTGAATTGTGTCCTGAGCCTGCACAGCTACGCAGGTCTCAGTGGGTGCGCCGAGCACCAACATATCTAAGTGACTACGAGTGCTGATATGGTCTTTACTTAGGGGGGAGGAATTTGTGGTGTATTCAATCTGACCCATGTATGTATGTGAACGCAGTCATTGAATCACCATGTCAAGCTTCATCCTGGGCTAGGATCCTAATTCCTCATATGTAATTGGTAGCCCAGGAAGAGCCGACCAATCACCAACAGCCAATTCCAAGAGTGGGAACTATTGTGATTGGACTTTATCCCTGCAACCTCATAGGTTAAGATTGTATAGTAGGGCGTGGCCATATTAGCCGGGAAAGTATAAAAGTGGAACAGCTTCAATGCTAAAGCTGTTCTGGCTATTCATGTTGATCTGTTTGGAGTTGAGTTACGAGTTGCTGAATAAAGCTGATCTTTTGCTGAAATCACTCTCTGACTCTTTGTTAAGTAACCGACTTAACAAGCTTATAATATCAAATTCAGCTCGTTGGTCTTTCTCAGCTTTGGTCGGCGAGCACAGGCTATCAGTAATAGACCAGGCACCAGGCTTCTGTTGTTATTGAGCTGATGGTATTAATAATTGTAGATGGTAATACTGGCCATAGTGGTAATGGGGTGGAGAGGGAAAGGGAAAGGAGACTACAAGCTGCTCTGAGACTCCAAGTGAAGGGTGGGGTATAAATCCCCCCACCCCAATATATCAAGAAAATAAACTAGGCCGTAGTCTATAAATGAAGTCATACGTTGTCTGCATTGTCAAGGACTTCAGCACACAGATTTTATTTATTTATACTTACACACCTATGTACACCCTTTTGAGATGGAAAACAGGATACCAAACCAAAATTTAATGAGCTAAAAGTCATGCACAAACCTAGTTCTGGTCCTAGTTGAATGGATGACTTCCAATGGGTGAGGCCTGATGCACCAGACAAGGTGCTCTGAAATGTACGGCCCACCACATCCAGTCTAGCCCTTTGAAAGAGGCAGTTGTGAGACCCGTCATGAAGAAGGCACTGCTGGATCCAAATGACCTAAACAACTATCACTCAGTAGCTACTATTCCATTCCTGGGCAAGGTGCTTGAGCGGGTGGTGGCTACACAGCTTCAGACAGTCTTGGAGGAGATGGATTATCTAGACCCATTTTACTTTGGATTCAGGCCTGATACTGGGACAGAAATAGCCTTGGCTGCCCTGAGTGATGACCTCCACTAGGAGACTACATTCTGGTGATTCTCCTGAATCTCTTGCAGGGGTCCCCAACCTATTAAAGCCTGCTGGCACATTTGGAATTTTGACACAGCGTGGAGGGCGCAGCGACAAAATGGCTGCCCCAGGAGGTGGAGCCAGCCACAAAACTATTGCCACACTTAACTTCAGTAACACAGTGTAGATAGATCCTTGTGTTGTGGTGGCAGCTGCTGCCAAAGCAACATTTTTAAAATCTGCATAGTCAATCAAATCTCCAATAGTCAACCAGAAGCCGTACTGGGCAAAAGCCCCACATGGACCAACCCACTTTCTAAAAACACTTGGTAGGTGCCAGAAAAGACCCCTGTCCTTTCACATATACAAAAACATATGAAGCTGCCTTATATTGAATCATACCATCGATCCATCAAGGTCAGTACTGATTTAGACAGGCAGTGACTCTCCAGGATCTCAGGTGAAGGTCTTTCATGTCACCTACTACCAGATCTTTTTAACTGGAGATGCCTAGAATTGAACCTAGAATGTTTTGTGTGCCAAGGAGATGCTTTATCGCTGAGCCACAGCTACTCCCCACCGACCATGCCATTTTTCTGTGGAGGCTGCCTGGGCTGGGAGTAGGGGCACCATGCTTCAGTTGTTCTGCTATCACTTGCCCAACCAATTCCAGAAGGTGGTATTGGGGATTGCTGGTAAACTTCATGACATTTATGCTATGGGGTCCCACAGGGTTCCATCTTGTCCCCCATGCTATTTAACATCAACAAGAAACCACTTGGAGAGGTCATCTGGGGATTTGGAGTGAGGTGTCACCAATACACAGGTGAGGCCCAGGTCTATTTCTCCTTAGCAGCCTAGCCAGGTAGGTCTGTGGGAATCCTGAACAGGTGCCTGGAGAAGGTAATGGAATGGATGAGAGCCAATAAACTGAAGCACATTCCTGTCAAGACTGAGTGTCAGCTATGCTGCCATGGGAGTTGGGATGGTCAGACAGTGTCAGTGTAATTGCTCTTGCATTCCTTTCTGTGCTTCGTGCTGAAATGCTTATCTGTAAAGATGGGCAGGTGGGAGTTGTGGTGTCTGCCTTTTCCAGGGAGCCGTGGGAGAGTGCGAGTCCCCAGCTTCGGCTAGCAACGGTTTGCAAGCTTTATCCCATGTGGGGGAGGGTGCCTAATTGGCCAGCGCAGGGTGTGCGTGCATACAAATACCCTATATCTTATTATGCCCAAGGGGCAACTGCCATTCTTAACAGTGCTTATCTTAATGCAGCTATAGCTCTTCAATAAAGTATTACATTTCCTGGAAAGTGTGTACTACATTGCTGGCTGTGGGTTTTGACACTGAGGAGCTGCTGGTCAATGGGAAAGCTGCTAAGGGTAGAGTCAGCGTGTCCTGGAGGGGGCTGCACTTGTCCTGAAGGAATAGGTTTATTGCTTGGGGGGGGGTGCTACTGGATCCTGGCTTACAATTGGAGGCTCAAGTCTCCTCCGTGGCACATAGCACTTTTTATCAGCTCTGGCTGGTTCTTCAGCTCTGGCTGTTCCTTGGAAAGTGTGATCCGGCCACAGTGATCCATGCTCTGATCACATCTAAGTTAGATTAATGTAATTAATTCCACATGGGGCTGCCTTTGAGAATGGTTCAGAAACTTTAGTTGGTCCAAAATGTGGCAGCCAGGGTTTGGTTACAGAGGGTTGGTTACAGAGGGGTTGGTTACAGAGACTGTATCATCCTTTCATTGTAAGACCAATTCAAAGTGCTGGTTTTTCTCTTTAAGGCCCTAAAGGGCTCAGTGCCAGCCCACCAGTTAAGATCTGCCTCTGAAGCCCTGCTCTATATACTACTGCCTCCAGAGGCAGGACAAGTAGTGACAACAGATAGGGCATTTTCTATGGAGACATCTCTCCTTTGGAATGCCCTCCCCCTTGAGGCTTTGCTTTCCCTCCTTTTATCTTTTTTTTTTTTTTGGTGCCAGGCCAAACCACATGTTTTTATCCAGGCTTTTAATTTGGGAGTTTTATCAGCTTTTTAATGGTCTACTTCTGTTTTATGGATAATTCTTATGCTGCTTATGTTGAATGGCTTGTTTTTAATATTGTGGTGACCCACCATGCACACAGAGGAGGGGGAAAGCATTTGACTTAAGTGCAGATAAGTGGCTTGCCCAAGGTTACAAAGTAAATACAAGGTGAAAGCATGGCCCAAGTCCCAAAATACCAAATCATGTTGCTACTGCAACACAGCAATCATTTTACATATGGCGAACCAGTCAAACTCCCTTAGAGATCCTCCTCCAACAAATCAGTTTCCCCCCCCACCTGTCAATTTCCCCTCTGCTTCTGTTACCCAAAGAAAATATCCTAATCCTTGCCAATATCAAAGATGCAAATAGATTTTCACCCATATTATCACTACTTTGGGGGCAGGGGTTAATGGAGGAGGCTGGAGATTGGCTCCCAGAGGAGAACATGGCATGTTAGTTTGAAAAAAGGCAGCTGTCTAATTAACAGCCAGCCAGTCACTCAGCAGTCTTCCAATAAAGAGTCAGTCTCGGAAGGCCTGGCGTGATCTGGTCCATGGGGTCACGAAGAGTCGGACTCGACTGTGCGACTGAACAACAACAACAACTCTTCCATGGTTCTGTGGTACCACTGGTCCTCAAGGAGGCTAGGGGTGAATATTGCAAGCATACTTGTGTTCCTGCACTAATGCCTCATAGCCTTAGGCTCCCATCTTGAGGGAAGAAAATACTGTACTGTCCTCTTTCCCCCTCAAGACCACATGTAAATTAATGTACAGGAAGTACTGGATGAGATATCAGTTTTATGAAGCAATTAATCAGACACTCAATGGCTCATAACATATACATTAATAGCTTTATTAAATATAAGTGCTGTCTAGATTCTTATGGCTGCTTCTAGGAAAACATTAACAACAAACACACAAGATGTGTCTGCTGGATTTTCTAATGTAATTCACCACCTAGTTAATGCTAAACAATATCAAACACATTGTTCTCTCAAACACATATGCTCCCCTGATTAGTCACGGAAGCAGAAGTACTGCTTGTATCCTTCCCAGACAGTTAATAACGGAAGACAACTGTATTTAACAAAGAACCAAAAGAGAATGACACGTCGTTCATCAGCAGGTCACATCAGAGAAATCTTTGCTAGTCTGACTACATTAATTTCATGCCAGTGCAATCTTAACAGAACTACTTGGCTTGCAGCAAATCCCTTTCGCTCATTTCCCTGTACAATTAAAGATTTGTGCAACAATGTTGCCAAATCAAAACCTTACTGGGTCATTATCTTATGTACGAAGGATGTGAATGACATTCTTCCTGTTTGGGAAGGCCATTAAAGTTTGTGGCAGGCAGTGGACAAGAGATGCAGTGTCAGTCATCAATATGGTGGTCATTTGCCTAGGGCAAAAATGTTCCATTAGCATGACTCAGGCAGAGGCTGTGTTTTGGGGACAGGAGAGTGGACTGTACATACACTCAGTTCATGATCACACTATCACTGAAGCTTCCTGTAAGAAAATAAATAATTCTCCGCTAACCATACAGAAAGTTCTTCCTTCTTCAGTGAAGTGCCTTTCTTACAAATGAACATGGACAGCAGATGTTGACTACAGAATCACTACCATCTGAAAGCAGACTGGAGCAAACTTCTGACTTTCGAACGTGATTGTGGTTTTTGCCTCTCCTTTCACTTTGTTCCTTACACGGGAACAAGTGGAGAAATTTACTTCCACCATTTTGAATCACTGGATCTCAAGACTTCAAATTGGGGGGATGAAAGACACTTGAAAGCAAATTGGATTAGGGATTATTTGCCTACCAGTGCCATTTGTATATTACAGGCAGAGGGGACTGCAAAAGCAAGTAAGACCATCAATTAACATATGAGAAAGCATATGCAAATGAACATTTTCAATTAAGTATAGGCTAGGCAGCTTCGTGGTCTAAAATCATAGAGGATTTTGATCTCTCAGCTACTCACAGCGTTACAAAAATGAAGTACCTAATCTAGCCTCCTTTCTCCTTTTCTTTTCAGGAAGTCAAAAGTCTGTAGTTTTAACTTGGAACACGCTAATCAGTATTCAGACTGCCAATGGTTCAGGGGCAAAAGCAGACTCCTCTACTGCCAAACGTGCATTTTTATTTTATTTTTACATAACCAAATCCTCCTTCATGCCATTTTCAGAGCTGGCAAATTATATAATCAAGGACACTCAAACAATCTGTGACCAAAAGGCTGAAACCTGCAAAGGTTCACCCTTGTATCTGTATAACACAAAACACCTGCGGCAGCTAAAGCCAGCTGAAAGATTGTTTTGTTTGGAATGGGGTTTTAGCTGTTCTTTAGCCACAGGCTTATATTTTAAAACTGCTGAACTGGGGGATGGAGATGGCTGCTTTTCTCCCAAGTTGTGTGATGAGGCAAGCTCACTGCTGTGAGATTTACTCTGCTGATTACACTTCTGATTTACTAGTTCCTGAATTCTAGGAACAAACAACAGAGGTGTGGGGATCTTCTAAATGCCTCCACGCTATATTTTTATACTTTTGGATTACGCAGATAAATTAGCCCACGAGATGCCTCAAAATTCAAAATATATGATTTACCATATAGTAGATCAAAATGGCAACATTGTGGTAGACAAATATGGACAATCATTTTGACATTTTGTGAAAGTTGACTCCCCTCAATTACCAGATTACCTCAGAGAACTATTTGGGCAATCTGAAAACATTTCTTCAGAATAGTACTCTAGGCATACGAACTTGCTGTGATATTGTAACAGTGGTTTGACCAATGAAGAGGAGGACAGAACTTCTGTATCCTGTGTTTTACATAATGAAGCTTCTGATAACATTAGCTGACAAAAGCTCTCAGAAATTAGCGTAGCTATGTGGATTTTAAAAACAGAAAATTTAACAATCACTGCCTTGTCGTGGCGAGGGGGCTTGAGCAGTTCAATGAAGCTGTGGGCTATGCCGTGAAGGGCCACCCAAGACGGACAGGCCACAGCAGAGAACTCAGAGCAAGAGTGATCCCCCTGGAGAAGGAAATGGCAACCCACTCCAGTATCTTTGCCAAGAAAACCCCATGGACAGTAACAAAAGGCTAAAAGATATGACGCCGGAAGATGAGCCCCTCAGGTCGGAAGGTGTCCAATATGCTACTGAGGAAGAGCAGAGGGCAAGTACAAGTAACCCCAGAAAGAGTGAAGCGGCTGGGCCAAAGCCGAAAGGACGCTCAGTTGTGGATGTGTCTGATGGTGAAAGGAAAGTCCGATGCTGCAAAGAACAATACTACATAGGAACCTGGAATGTAAGATCTATGAATCAAGGTAAGCTTGACGTGGTCAAAAATGAGATAGCAAGACTTAACATCGATATCTTAGGAATCAGTGAACTTAAGTGGACAGGAATGGGCGAATTTAACTCAGAAGACCATTATATCTACTACTGTGGCCAGGAATCTCGTAGAAAAAATGGTGTGGCCTTTATAGTCAACAAGAGAGTGCAAAAGGCAGTACTGGGATACAATCTCAAAAATGACAGAATGATTTCTGTCCGATTCCAAGGCAAACCATTCAACATCACAGTAATCCAAGTCTATGCCCCAACCACTGATGCAGAAGAGGCTGAAGTGGACCGGTTCTATGAAGACCTACAACACCTTATAGAACTAACACCAAAAAATGATGTCCTCATCATCATAGGGGACTGGAATGCTAAAGTAGGAAGTCAAAAGGTAACCGGAATAACAGACAAGTTTGGCCTTGGAAAGCAAAATGAAGCAGGGCAAAGGTTAACAGAGTTTTGTCAAGAGAACACACTGGTCATAGCGAACACCCTTTTCCAACAACCTAAGAGGCGACTCTACACATGGACATCACCAGATGGGCAACACCGAAATCAGATTGACTATATAATTTGCAGTCAAAGATGGAGAAGCTCTATCCAGTCAGTAAAAACAAGACCTGGAGCTGACTGTGGTTCAGATCATGAGCTACTCATTGCAAAATTCAGACTTAAACTGAAGAAAATTGGGAAAACCACGAGGCCATTCAGGTTTGACCTAGATCGCATCCCTGATGAATATACAGTAGAGGTGAAGAATAGATTCAAGGGTCTGGATTTGATAGATAGAGTGCCTGAAGAACTATGGACAGAGGTTCGTGACATCGTACAGGAGGCAGCAATCACCACCATACCAAAGAAAAAGAAATGCAAGAAAGCAAAATGGCTTTCTGATGAGGCTTTACAAATAGCAGAGGAAAGAAGGAAAGCGAAAGGGGGGTTGCAAGCATAGGGGGGATGCTTGCCTTGGTTCCACTGTCTGATGGGGGGGTCTGCCCAGGTGAACTTTCCCTGTGAGTTTGCTGTCTTATTTCTGAGCTGTTCCATAGACTCCTGTAACTGCAGCTGTCTTTTCTGGAAAGAGCATTGGAGAGACTTTTTGGGGGAGTCTGTAACTGGGACGCCAGAAATGTAATCCACCCCCAACTTGAAGAGATTGTAAAAGAGCAGGTGGCAGGGTGAGGTTCCCTGTGCATTTGGTGTGTGTAACTTGCAGGGGGTCCATTCTATATACTTTTGAACCTGTGTCTGACATGTCCCCCCAAAAAACACTTCCCTGACTTGACCTTAGTCCTGTTGGGTTCACAGTGCCACAGTGGCACTAGTTCTGCTGGGCACATTGCACTGGTTCTGCTGGGCTTGCAAAAATGCCTCCAACCTTCAGTTTCTACTGCAGAGATTCTCTGGGACTTCGATTCTGTTCTGCATGGCTTCTGTTGTCCTTGCTTTTTTGCTGTTTTTCCCTCCATAGGAGCACCTTCTTTGGGGGGCTGTAACTTGGACCCCATAAATCCAATCCTCATCAAACTTGGAGGGCAAGTAGAGGAGAGTCATCTGGAGATCTCTTGCATGTTTGGCATCTTTAATTTGCACAGGATCCATTCTATACAATCCTGACCCTCATGAACCTGTGCTTGTCATTTCCCCAGAAAATGCTTTCCTGGGGACACCTTCTTTGGGGGAGCCATAACTCGAACCCCATAAATTCAATCCTCACCAACCTTGGCATGTAGGTAGAGGTGGGTTAGCCGGATATCCCTTGTGAGTTTGGTGTCTCTATCATGCTGAGGGGTGTTCTACCATGTCACAAACCTCACAAATGAAACTGGTTTATTTGTGATGTTTCATGGTTCATGAAGCTGGCATACCATGAACCATACCACATTTTCCCAGTTCATGCCCATCACTACTCAACACCAGTTCTCTAGGTGAAATCCATCTGGTTGTCCTCATGAATTACCCCTGCATTGACCCATGTGGATCTATAAGAACCAGATCATCACTGAGACAGTACCCTAAGACCACAATTGTACCTTTAAAGATTGACTACCTCTTTCAATAGTCTTTCAGTAGTCATGTATGGCTGCGAGAGTTGGACTATAAGGAAGGCCGAGTGCCGAAGAATAGATTCTTTTGAACTATGGTGCTGGAGAAGACTCTTGAGAGTCCCTTGGACTGCAAGAAGATCAAATCAGTCAATCCTAAAAGAAATCAACCCTGACTGTTCCCTGGAAGGCCAGATAATGAAACTGAAGCTCAAATACTTTGGCCACCAAATGAGAAGGGAGCACTCCCTGGAGAAGACCCTGATGCTGGGAAAGATTGAAGGTCAAAGAAGACGGGGACGGCAAAGGATGAGATGGTTAGACAGTGTCATCTATGCAACGAACATGAAATTGAGCCAACTTCAGAGGACGGCGGAAGACAGGAGGGCCTGGCGGGAGATGATCCATGGGGTCGCGAAGAGTCGGACTCGACTGTGCGACTGAACAACAACAAAGTGTAAGGAATTTCTATACTGTCTATCTAATGATCAAGGTGTTTTACAAAAAATACCCCCACCACTCTTACTACAGCCAACAGACAGACAGCAAATGACAAAATCAGCCCAGCTGTTTATCAGATATACTGAAGAAACATGTCTTCTTAGGTCCAGCATAATACAATTTTGGAATGACTGTGTATTTCTTTCACCAGGCTGTCTAGGGAGTGAAGTTCAAAGATAAAAGACAGACATTCCCATTGATCAGAACACCACAGGGAATGTGCCAGACACATTAATCAGAGTGATCAACATTTGAGAACCCACAGAGTCAGGCTTAGTAAGTAGAAGTGGAATCACAGGAAATCCTTTGTACAACAAACCCGTTCCCCTTCAGAGAATTAAAAACATCAATTCAGGGTAAAATATGATAACGGAGGGCCACAAGCACAGTTCCCCTTTAACCTTCTCTGAAATGTGTTGCTCAGGCCTGTCTCCAAGAGGGACAGAATAAGTGTGCGCATTCTGTTCCTCTCATACCCATCTGATTTGCAAATACAGTAGAGATATCCACTTAAAACTATAAAATACTGGACCCCTTCCTTCTACAACACCACCTGTGCAAATCCACATATTGGATCAGAAATAGCATTTCTTAGGACGGCTTGCTGCAAAGGCAGCAAGCACATCATTTACCAAGGCTAATGGAATTTAGAAACTACCCTCTTGGATTAGCAAGAGCTTTGCATTGTAACCCAATGAACCATACCCTCAACTAGAATAAACACACTTCCAATTAATGCAGAACACATTCAAAATGACCAAAAAAGAGTTTCAAAAACTTTTAAAATACACAAAGGCTGCGGTCACATGGGCAGGAAACTGCGGGGGGGGGGAGCGTGGCTATTAGCCCCGGGGCAAAATACCTCGTGGCAGAAGGATCAGACGACCCGGCGAGGTCCTGGCGAGGTCCCGTGGTTAAGGTGGAGGTGCCGATCACACGAGCATCTGCACCTCCACCGAGAGCATCTGGCCGATTGGAAGGGGATGGAAGGGGCCGTGCACAGCCCACTCTGGGCAGGGTCCATGGGCCGCTCACAAGGAGGGAAGGGGAGGGGGAGTAACCCACCGGATCCCCCCTCCCCACCAGCAGCCCGCCTGCGTGCCCTCCCCCCGGGACATGCAGCCCGCTCTCTGCCTGGCCGCTGCCGCTCGCCCCCATTGCAGCCCCCCGTGGCCCTCCCTCAACCCTAACGCCGCGCGCCTTTGTGCGCACGCGCTGTTGGCGCTTCTGGAGGCATGGGGGGAACCACCCGGCGGGCGCCGGATGCCACGGGAGTCGGGCAGGGGCGCGATCAGGCGCCCGCCCTTGCTGTGCAGTTCCCGGAAACTAGTACCAAAGACCAGTTTCCCACAAGCTGCTGCTCCGCCTTCGCTCTTCCCCCCCCCCAATCGTATGTGTCAATTTCCCACTATTTGCTGTGGCGGCGCATTTTGACCAGCAGCATTGGCCGATTTCTCCCTTGTCTTCTCGATCCTCAAATAACAGGATTGAGAAGACGCAGGAGAAATCGGGCGAAGCTGCGGGTCAAAATGCATAGAATCGGGGGAAAGGGAAGACCAAGGGCGGAGCAGCGGCCTAAAAAAATTTTTTTTTTCAATTTTCCATAACATACATACATTTGCCCCTGTTTTTCAACAATTAGGAGGGGGTTCTAAATTTTAATTTTTCCTCATACCATTTTATGGCTTTTTGCCATTTCTGTTTAAATGTTTCCTCCGTTTTTCCCGCCAAAAACATATTTAAATTATCCATTTCAATTATATTTAAAAGAATGCTAATTAAATCTTCCATGCTCGGTATACATTCTGATTTCCAGTTTTTAGCTATACATATTCTCGACATTGTGACTATGTAAACAATAATACATACTTCATTATATTTTAGTCCATCTGGGATGATATTTAGTAAGAAAATTTCTGATGTGAACGGAATGTCTATACCTAACACATCTTTTATCAATTGTTTTATACTTTTCCAAAACCTCTGAATTTTATCGCATTTCCACCAGATGTGGAAATATGTTCCTATATTTTGTTTGCATCTCCAGCAGATTCCTGAGACATTGTTGTAGCATTTTTTGGGTCTGTCTGGCGTCCAATGCCATCTATAAGTCATTTTTATTATATTTTCTTTATATGGTGTGGACTTCCATGTTTTTTCCCAATCTTCTTTTTCTGATTTTCGCCCCATGTCTTTTTCCCATTTAATCATTGATGGTTTCTTCCACTGTTCCATTGTTTCTTCTTCTAGTAGAAAGTTGTATATTTTTTGCATCAGTTTTTCTTTTTATCTCAACCATTTCTTGTCTAATTGTATCTCCTCAGTGTAGAATTTTAACTTTTTATCTTTAGTAAATCTTGAGATTAGTTGATTTCTTTCCCATATTGTGAGATTTAAATTCATTTTTTGTAACTCTTGCCATGATTTCAATTCGTTTTCTTTGTTTAGTAGGTCATCATAAGTTATCTTTTTATTCTCGGTTATCAGTGCTGGCATTATAAAAGCCTCTAAGGGTGAAACCCACTTAGGTATTTCCTCATAATATTTTCCTTTTATACTTCTCCAA
Organism: Gekko japonicus; assembly: GCF_001447785.1. Classification (NCBI taxonomy): domain Eukaryota; kingdom Metazoa; phylum Chordata; class Lepidosauria; order Squamata; family Gekkonidae; genus Gekko; species Gekko japonicus. The sequence goes on along the minus strand of NW_015167584.1, from coordinate 232,971 downwards.
ATTCTCATTAATGGACCCCTTACTGTGTGATTTAAAATGCTTTTCAATTTGTAGTCTTTGTCATACCACACATAGGCGTGCCAGCCCATGTGTAGGTCATATCCTTCTAACTTCAATAATCTTTTATCTTCCAATAGAACCCATTCTCTTATCCATCCCATTGCGGCTGCCTGGTAATACAGCTTCCAATCTGGGAGACTCACTCCTCCTCTAGTTGTTTTTTCTCTTAACATCTTCATTTTTATTCTAGCTCTTTTTCCTTGCCATATGAAGTTTCTTATCAATTTGTTTAATTCTTCAAAGAGTTTGCTGTTTTTAAGGATTGGGATACATTGTGCTAGAAATAATATACGCGGAAGTATATTCATTTTTATGGTAGATATTCTGCCCATGAATGATATCTGAAGGTCCTGCCATCTTTGTAAATCTTTCTTTATCTCCTCTAGTAAGGGTTTATAGTTATTTTCATATAGGCCATTGTTATTATTGGTAATATTAATACCTAAGTATTTGACTTTTTTGACTATTTCAAACTTTGTATTTTCTTGTATTTCTTTTATCTCTTTTTTGTTACATGATATAGTAAAGACGGGAAAGATTCCACAGTCTTGGAATGAGGCGCTAATATAATTGATTCACAAGCCGAATTCTGAATGTAATGAGATAAAAAAATTATAGGCCAATTTCCCTACTAAACGTAGATTACAAGATATATGCTGCAATATTAGCTAACGGATTTTAAAAGGTAATATCCAAAATTATCCATCAAGATCAAGCAGGCTTTCTGCCAAGAAGGCATATCAATAAAAACATAAGGACTTTAATTGATATTATTGAGTATTACGAATACAATCCAGGCAAAAAATTAGCACTAATGTTCCTCGATGCAGAAAAGGCATTTGACAACATAAATTGGGATTTCATAAAACAGAAACTAGATATATGGGACTGTGAAACTCACTTTAAGAATATGATAGAATCTATATACACGGAACAGTGGGCGAAAATCATAGTAAATGGAGAGCTTACTCAGAAGATACCAATAGAGAAAGGAACCAGGCAAGGCTGCCCACTCTCTCGGTTACTATTTATATTTGGACTTGAGACTCTAAATGACATAGTAAGAACATCCGAGGAAGTAAAAGGATTGAAAATCAAGGGAGAACAATTTAAACTACAGGCATTTGCGGACGATTTGGTTTATATTCTGCAGAAGCCGATCATATCGATAAAAAACTTATTACAAATAATCAAGGATTATGGATTGATTGCAGGTCTGAAAATAAACATTAATAAGACCAAACTGATTACAAAGAATTGCAACAAAAAAGGCGGAGCAGCGGCTTGTGGGAAATTGGTCTATGAAGATAGTTCATTTTACAGGGCTCTTTTTGTAGCAGGAACTACTTTGCATATTAGGCCACACACCCCTAATGTAGCCAATCCTCCAAGAGCTTACAGAGCTCTTCTTACAGGGGGCTACTGTAAGCTCTTGGAGGATTGGCTACATTAGGGGTGTGTCGTTTAATATGCAAATGAGTACCTGCTTGGTGGAAATAGTTACCTAGTGTTAATTCCTTGTGCAACAGGGTTGATGAGGAGCTGGAAGACCTCCCAAATGCTCAACTGTAGCATCTACTTGCCCCTTCAAGGTAGAGATGTAAAATTTCTGGAAATGTTGAAGCACGGAAAAAAACCCAGTTCCCCCCCCCCTTTTTTTTCTGGGGAAACGAAAATTTTCAGAAAAATGGAAAAAAAATGCTACATTAGCACTTCTTTTTTCTTTTCCAGATTGAAAGTCATTCTGTTACTTTAGGAACATAAAATATGACTATGGACATTTTTACTTGGCATGAAATTATCACAACTAGCATATTAAAAATATAGTGTATCCAAACAATTATTACAAACAGAATACCCACCCGCATGCAAAAACAAAACTGAAACCTTTTTCTTTTTTTGTGACAATAGCACCTCCTAAAGGAAGAAATGCATTTTGTTCTTGCATTGGAGAGTTCAGTTTGTAACCTAGGATTTGCTTGTCCTCAGTGCACAGAAATTAGATCAATCTGATACCATACATATTTTTTAGAAATGATTTGGAAAATATTTGAACACCTTGTCCTAAAATATTTTATTCATCATGTTAAAATAAAATGTTCCATAATCAATTCTTTTCTTAATTTTTCAGGAAAAAAAACAAAAAAAGGTTCAGGAAAAACCCTGGAAAAAAAAACTGGTTTTTTCAAGGCCTTCACATCTCTACTTCAAGGGAAGCATACACATTCACAATCTACAGGTCTTCTCCACAACTGGGCTAATATTGGTACCACAGGGACATTAGAGGAAAATGGTACAGGGCATTCCCCCCCCCCATGTTATATACCACTAAATGTGCTCACGAAATCTCCCAGCATGTGGCCTTTAATTGCATAACAAACTAAAAACAACTGTCAAACAACATATACAACTAGCAGGAACACAGTCTTGGAGTACTCCTGGGTGCCATTAACCTTGGAAAGCTGGTCGACCAAGTCAGTACCTGTTACTACAGAAAACCGACCTGCCATTGTCACCCATACTTTAAGCAACATCCACACTGAATTACTGTAGTGCACCGTGTAGGTCTGCTCATAAAGATATAACAGTTAAAGGGGCAGCAGTATGGTAATTATACATACACAGAATTACTGCAATGGTGCATACAATACAAAGAATTAAAGGAACAGTTAACTCTTGTCATATAACAACTTCAAGATGTTTAATCTCTTTGTTTTTCAAAACAGGACGTCATCAGACGATCAGTGACGGCGTCAAGGTAAAAGGAAGGACGAACTACCCCAGAGCTACCGTTCGTTTCAAGTATTTCTTTTTCAAACAACGTTTTCAGTTCTGCATCCGTACAAAATACAGTCTAACAGTGGACTCTCTTCAGTTCCGCGATGCTTCAAGAGCTCTTGACAAACGTTTGACAAGAGCTCTTGAAGCATTGCGGAATTGAAGAGAGTCCACTGTTAGACTGTATTTTGTACGGATGCAGAACTGAAACCATTTGAAAAAGAAATACTCGAAACGAACGGTAGCTCTGGGGAAGTTCGTCCTTCTCTCTATCTTGACGCCGTCACTGATGACGTCCTGTTTTGAAAAACAAAAAGATTAAACATCTTGAAGTTGTTGCAAGACAAGAGTTAACTGGTCTTAAAGGTGCCACTGAACTCAAACCATTACAGTAATTCTGTGTATGGTCTGCTCATGAAGACTGGTCAGAAGCTTCAGCTAGCACAGAGCATAACAGATAGAACTCTGACTGGAATCTACCATTAACAGGCCTCTCAAGTCAATGTGTACCAACTCCACTTAATATCAATTTGCTCCTAGATGCAATTCAAGGCACTGTTTTTGATCTTTAAAGTCCTAAATGGCTTGGCTACACAGTATATGCAGGACCATCTTCTCACATATCAACAAGGCTAAGCTTTAACATCTATGAACGAGGCCTATGAGTTGCAGAAATCCACAGCAGGGTCTTCTCAGCTACTCCTTCCAGGTTAAGGTTAGCACTGTCTCTGCAGGCATCACAAAGGACATTGAAAATATTTGTATTCTATGATGTTTAAAGTGACTGTCTTGATCTCCATCCTGTTGTGGGGCAAGCCTAGACATGGTCTTGTCCTCCCTTCTCACTCTCACTGCCATCACTTTGGGTAAAATCTAGCTCCCCTCTCTCTGTGGGTTGCCCCAGGCCAACTCCACAGGGGTGTATCTCTGCAGCATGCCCAGGAGTCAAGGCAAGTGGGTAAGGACTTGTGCAGACTCTCATACTAAACAATTTTATTTCAGCAAGGCACAAACTCATGATACTATAAGGACAGCTCTAGGTGCACTAAACAAAAGGGTAGTGACTAACTAGGCACTTACAATCCATGGTATATATGGTCTTTGTTAGTTGCAGGATGCCCCCATCCCTGGTGCATCTGCAACTCTCTTTAGTGTCATTCCCCTCTGTCATCCTTCGTGGCAAAAGCACAGGACAGACAGCTCCACTGACACATATCAAAACACACACACAACAATGGACTCCCAAACAAAGGAATGGCTCCCCTTTTTTGACCCCACTCCAAATGTGTTCCATGGCCTTCAGTCAATCTGGGTGTCAGGTTTTAGGGATCAAGCCCACCAGACCTGGATCTTTCAATCAAGAGGTGTTAACACGTCAAAGGGCTAGTGTGTTTCAGTTGGGAAAGGATGCTCTCTGAGAAGAGCACCTTCTCCCCTTCTTCCCAGCCACAGAGATGCCAGGGTCCTTTTCCATCACCATATGTCACAGTCCCTCTGCTTCTCAATCCATCACAATGACCTCATATAGAAATGGGGTGGGTAGTAGGATACTGTTATGATTCTCTCTTCAGCCACTAGAGATACCTTTTGAAGACAGAAAGGCAGAGTAGAAATACTTAAAATGAATTAAAAATGCAGTTGTGTTAAAAAAGGAGAAAACATAAATGCATATTTGAATGATTGTTAATTTCATCAATATATCTAATTCTCAATGTGGCCATGTCTGTGATATTTAAATCCAGAGCCTGGTGCCACTAACAGAAAAGACAGATCTTTCCACAAATCTTAACAATACTTCACATTTGCAGAAAAATCTGAAACATAAAAAACAGTACAATCTAAAAGGGAAAAAATCAGACAATTAGAAATTCCCCAAATAATAGGAACAATGCCTTAAGTTTTAAGAAAAGAATGCCCATTGGCTTGCTAGGCAGCCACAACCATATTTCCGAACCGTCTAAGCGTTCCTTTCTGTAAAACAAAGCCCAGGGGGGAGCACCTGGAGGTCAAAACAGCCCCACAAAGGTCCTGTAGCTGTCCTCATTCCCTGTCCTGTCCCCTGATGGAGGATGACTCGCTGGGAACAGGTCATGTGATGACCACTGGAAGCTCACTGCCTACACAAGTGGGGCAGACTTTGCCCAGGAAGAGGCTGCAAGTGAAAGGGAAGGAGGAAAAGCTGAAGGCAAGTTGGCAAACGAAGTGGGAAGGAAGAGAAAAGGAAGCAAGAAAAGGGGAGAGGCTTTGGGGGCTTTCAGGGAAGAGAAAGTAGAAATAGTGGGGGAAGGGAAAATGAGATTCCCCCACTGTGGGTCCCCTGCTTTTTCCTCATGACAAACCTCTGTCTATTTATGATAGGCATGGATATGGCTTCTTTGCTGTGCTCTGAAGCCCCCCCCCCCCCCCCCGCCGCGGGGGCGGGGAGGGTTCTCCCCCCCCGCATGCAGAGTGAGACTGAAGGTTTCCTCATTCCAAGCCTTCAAGTGCACTCCAATCTGCCACGGAAACCTGGTTTGTGGGGAGGAAACATGGTCCAGTTTGCTCAGGCACCTGATTTGGACATAGTGGGAAATTGGACTGAAGGGTTTCAGAACCAGAAAACCTTCAATAACGCTAAATGCATGATGGAAGGAGTGTGCAAGTACGGCTCAGAAGACATGTCCATGCTTGTCATAAACAGACTTAGATCTTTTATTATGCTTGAATCTCACAAAAATGCAGTGGAGGGGCAAGTTCCATTCAAATAACACATAATCAAAATGACTGGACTCCCTAGAGAACAGGAGTAAAATTGGCCAATAAGGTATCTTTACTTTCCAACCATGCTATTTTTCTACATAAACCATAATTAGCTGATCCTTTTTTTAAAAAAGTGTTATTAAAATGATGCCCCAAAGAGCAACTAACCATTTCAGCCCCAGATTTCATTAAAATGACACCTTAATGGCTGCTGATAGAAAAGTGCTTTAAGTATCACACAGAGACAGATGAATAAGAAGGTAGCAGAGGTCAGAAATAGAAGCTATAAAGGATAGCAACAGCATGCAAACTGTAAGGAATTTCCTATGAAGTCACTGGAAACCTTATACATACAGCTTATAAACTGTTCTATGTAACTTGCTTAAGCGTATGAAGGGAAAAAAATGCACAAGGCCTACAGCTGGAAGAAGCAAAAAAATAAAGTGCATAATGGCTGTCCCAGAAATTCACTGGCAACATATTAAAGCCAGCATCAACTTCTTTGCAGTGCTGACCTCAACTCTGACACCCTCCCAATTAAACCTAATAAAAAGAGAAGTAAAACAGCCGGAAGCTGCAACAGTCCCCACTGGGGGGTAAATGAGCAATCTTACTACAGCTATGGGAAGGTCCCATATTGCCACATGCACAAGTCATGAGCTCAAAAAAAGAGAGCTCTTTGTCCATCTGCAGTTATTGTTGTTTCTCCAATCAGGTCCAGTCAGCACGATCAGGCACCTGCTGGGGCCCAATACTGGCTGAAAGGTCCCAAAACCAACCACAGACTCAGGGAGCGGCAACAACCACCACAACCCCGGCATCTGTAGATCTCTAGAGCAAGTCATCCATCCACCACCTGTGATGCCACCAGACTGGCCCTACAGCAAGGAGAAAGAGCACTAGGGACAGCTGTTGCCATGCCTCCTCTCCCCTGACCATCTATCATGTCATTTTAACAAATTCTTGGAAGCTTCCCCTTGAAACCCCCCTTTTTAATTATATATACCTACTTTTATGAACTTGTGTTTTCTGCCAACTTATAGTATGCTTATCCTCCTTTTTTGCTGCTTGAAGTTTAGCAATGGTTTTGTTCCTGACATTTGTTCTTTGGAAAAGAAAATGTTAACAGCAAATGGAGTGGTGGCACAGCAAGGCCACTTCCACATTGTCATTTTTGTCATTCATTTGTCCCTATTCCCACTCCCTTTTCCACATGTGTGTTGCTCCCTCTGTGACTACTAGAGAGAACAAAACACAGAGGTCATTTCGGGGGGGATCGCAGGGGATCGCAGTTCCCCCGGGTGAGGTACGGGGGCGGGGCACATGAGGAAGCCCCGCCCCCTGCTTCCAGCCGCCCCACTTCCGGCCCTCATTCAGCCAGGAGGAGGCAGGAGAAGAGGGAGGGTAAGTTGCTTCCCCCCTGCCTCTCCCCACCCCTGCCTGCCTGGGGCCAGAGAGGGCCTTAGGGTGTGTGGCATATGCTAATGAGTTATGCTAATGAGCTCCCCTAGCTCTTTTTCTACGAAATGACCCCTGACAAAACACATGGGGGGGGGGGCCCTGAAGCAATAGGGACAAACGAATGACAGAAATGACAATGTGGAAGAGCCCTGTGTTAACAGTACACAGGGGTTCTCGCCAGATTCTCAAATAGCTGGATGGAGAAGCCTTTGAATTTTAAAGTTGCTCTTTTTGGCAATTCTAAATTGGGGGTGGGGGGAGGGGGGAAGTTCACTCCTCTTATCTTACATTCTGTCTAGCTTCCCAGAAAAGGATTCCACCTAGCACTAGTAAATGACCAGCAATCAGGCCTCCAATTAATTTAGAAGAATGTCTGGCCCTTGCCATGTCCATTAAAATGCTAACAGCAGCAATGGCCTGGATAGCCCAGGCAAGCCCAATCTCATCAGATCTCGGAAGCTAAGCAGGGCTGACCCTGACAAATACTTGGATGGGAGACCTCCTTGAAACACCAGAGGCGAGAGGTGGGGGCAGGCTTTATTCAGCCACCTCTCTGAATATCCTCCAGGCCCCCAGTAGGGGTCAGTCATCAGAGGTCACCATGACTTCCAGGTGCACACACACTCACACATGCGCATATTTAAAAAATACCAAAAAAATGCTAATGGCAGGACTGCATTCCCTGGTTCTATAAGAACCAGCTTTACCTCCCAATGGCAACAGCCTAACAGGAGAAAGTTGAAAAGGGCTATTCTTTCTTCTTCAGCACATGGAGACTTTTTGTCTTATGACCAACAACAGTGCCTGTTTTGTGACACTGGAGACAGCTAAAACAATTAAGCCAACTTTTTTAGTTGAACCATCAAAAAGTCTGAATGCTGCAGTTATACATCAGCTTACAAAAACTGGAGATGAACATTCAGCACAGCAATAAACAGCAATTGCTAGGAACTTCCCAGCCTTGCCACAAAAGGGGTCTTTTCGAGCCGGAGCCCACCGGAATGGAGCTCCGGCAGTTAAGGCAGCAAGCCCTGCCCCCAGGAGGAACACGTACAGACAGCCCAGCCCTGGCCCCAGCTGGAGCTCAGCTCTGCCCAGGCAGGTGGCCCCCTGGTGGCCCACAGGGGGGGACAGGAAGAGAGGCGCGGGACACTTCCTGGGCGACTGACCTCAGCCGGGCAGTCCCAGCCCTTTCCCCTCCCCTCGCTGTTCCCTGCCACCCAGCTGGAGGAGAGCCTCTCAGTGTGCACTGGCCCCACCCCATCCGTCCTGTCTCAGCTGTGCCTCCCCCTCCCCTCCAACAGCCTCATTTCCCTCCTGCAACTATTTGTTAATTGCTCCCTTCCCTCCCCCTCTCTTCCTCTCCCTCTTTCCCCTGCTCCATTTAACTGAATTTATTTCCTACTTCTCTTATCCCTTCCTCCATTTTCTCCTGCAGGCATGTATTGATTTGGTCTCCCTTCTCCCCGTTGTGTTTCACTTCCCACAAGCTGCACTTGCTTGCAGCCTGACCCACGCTGTTGCTGCCCCACCCCATCAGGACTCAAAAGTCATTCCAGAGGTGAGTCGCCCCTCAATTTTCTCCCTCCCTCCTTGGCCCCTACCATGAGCCTTCCACTGCCAGGGCTCCCAGGTTGTGTTGCTTCTGGAGCCCTGCAAGTTCCTTCCAGCTAGAGGAGGAGCTGAGTAGGGTTTGCGTGTGTGTGTGTATTGCTGCTGGAGCCCTTCAAGTTCCAGCCAGAGACAGGAAGGAAGACTGCCCCCTTTCTCTCCCTCAGCAGCATTGCCTCGGTGCCCTTCCATGGACCCCTGCTGCCGAGGCTGTGTGTTTTCTGCTGCTGAGCCCTTCAAGTTCCTTCGAGAGGGAGGGGGAGGCTGCCCCCTCTCTCTCCCTTGGCAGTGTTGCCTCTGGAGGTGGGTTTGTGTGTTTGTTTTCTGCTGCTGAGCCCTTCAAGTTCCTTCCATCCAGAGGGAGAGGGGGAAGTCTTTCTCCAGTCCAGTGGTACTTTTAAGACCAAGTTTTATTCAGGAACCAGCTCTGGCTTCTCTGTGAGGGCAGATCTGCTCATCCCCCCCCCCAATAGCCAGTAAACCAAAACAGTCCAGGGGCACCTTTAAGACCAAGTTTTATTCAGGAACCAGCTCTGGCTTCTCTGTGAGGGCAGATCTGCTCATCCCCCCCCTCAATAGCCAGAAAACCAAAACAGTCCAGTGGCACCTTTAAGACCAAGTTTTATTCAGGAACCAGCTCTGGCTTCTCTGTGAGGGCAGATCTGCTCATCTCCCCCATAGCCAGTAAACCAAAACAGTCCAGTGGCACCTTTAAGACCAAGTTTTATTCAGGAACCAGCTCTGGCTTCTCTGTGAGGGCCAGAGTTTTATTCAGGAACCAGCTCTGGCTTCTCTGTGAGGGCAGATCTGCTCATCACCCCCCTCCATAGCCAGTAAACCAAAACAGTCCAGTGGCACCTTTAAGACCAAGTTTTATTCAGGAACCAGCTCTGGCTTCTCTGTGAGGGCAGATCTGCTTATTCCCTCCCTCAATAGCTAGCAATCCAAAACAGTCCAGTGGAGCTGGAGCAGTGGGTGTGGCCTTCTGACACCCTTCTGGTGATGTTCAGGGGGATGGCCTTTTGACACTTCCGATGATGTCAGGGTGTCAGCTAGCTGCCATAGAAGACTGGGAGGCAGTTGGTTCCCCCCCTCCCCCCTGGCATCTGCGCATGCCCTATCTTCCCTGTGTATGATCTTGTCTCCTGCATTCCTGTCTGTAAACGCTAGGCAATGCTTATCTGCAAGGTTAATAGGTGTGTGGAGGAGCTGCTTTGCCAAATGTATAATGAACTGCACCGTGTGAAGCTGTAATTGTTTAGGTTTTAAGGAACGTTGCTTCTCAGGCTTTTGAGCGCGTAACCTGGAGTCTGCCCGCTCGGCGGGAATGGAGATTATTGGTTATTACCCTGTTTGAATGTCTTACATTATTCCTTGCCCACCCTGGCCCAGGCATTCTGGACAGTGAACTTGTTCCTGCTCTATCATGGCTTTAATAAAATACTACTTTGCCTAAACGTGTATTGGATTAATAGCTGTGGGGGACCGGACACAGGGGGGGTGGCCTATGACACACTTCCAGTGATGTCAGGGGGTGTGGCATATGCTAATGAGTTATGCTAATGAGCTTCTGCACCTCTTTTTCTACGAAAAGACCCCTGCAAAAGGCTTTCAGCAAATCAGTTCAGATCGGACAACCTGCCACTGTTATAACCAGAAATCTCGGAAAGCAACAAAAAGATCTTAGACCTCAACGGAGATCGACCATTGGTTACTCACCATGAAGGGTCCTTCTCCTCTGAGGCTTGGAGGACATGGGTGATTCCCATCCATCACTTAGGGAGGCAGGACTAATTTCAATTACTTCCTGTTTCCTGTAGTGAGAGTCACCCTAGGCTCAGTTCTGGTGCTCCAAAAGCAATATACTAACTTAACCACTGTAAAAAAGAGAACTTGAACATCAACAACAAGAGTATAGCCAAATCACAAACATTGGAACAGGAAGAAAAAGGTGAGTCCCCTCTCTTACGTAATCTTATTATTATTTTTAAATAGAGTGTGAAAGAACAGCATAGTAGATAGAGGAAATAACGACCCAGGAGGGCCAAGATGTCCTCCAAGCCTCAGAGGAGAAGAACCCTTCTCGGTGAGTAACCAATGGTCGTTCTCCCTCTGAGGTGGATGACATCTTGTGGGACCTCCCAGAGCAGTGTCCCTAATTTTTGGGAGGGTGGTCGTCAAGAAAGAGTTAGAACAGACTGCAGCACCCTCCGTCCGAATGCTGTATCAGCAGAGTCATACATATCTTGTAATGCCTGATGAATGTGGATAACAAAAACCATGTAGCAGCCCTTCAGACTTCCTCCACCGATGCCCTGTTGGCAAAGGCCATATTCATTGCAGCACTGGGAAGAGAGTGGGCCATGATACCTACAGGAACTCATTTCATACTCCTGTAGGCTACAGTAATGCAGGACCTCATAGTGTTGCTTGTGGCAAAGTTAGACATCTTTCTCCCTGTGTGAAAAGGAAAAATGTTAACAAACATATCTTCTGTCCATCTGAAAGAGGCCATTCTGAAAATACCATTTGAGCGCTCTCCTCACATCCAGTGTATGCCAAACGTTTTCCTCCAGATGTGTTGAATTTGGAGAAAATGATGGCAAACAAATCTCTTGCAATCTGTGAGTATTGACCTTCGGGCAAAAAGGTGGAATCTGTTCTCAGAACTACCTTCTCTTTGTGAAAAACACAGTTCCAACTGAATTGACAGAGTGCCTAGTTCCGAAATCTTCCTGGCTGAAGTAATGGCCAGCAGGAACAAAGTTTTCATCCTCAGGAATTTTAGCAGAATGGCTACATTGGCTCAAAGGGTTCCTTTGTAAGAGCTGTGAGAACAGTATTAAGCTTCCAAGTTGGAAACCTGTGTCTCTGTGGAGAATTCTTGAATAATGCCCCTCTAAGGAAATGTGAGGGTGCTGAGGGATGTTGTACCGGGGCAGGACCAAAGCCAGCACCACCATCTGTTTCTTGGGTCACTGCCCTGAGACCGCTTACCAGACCATCCTTGTAGGAACTCCAGTAGTGATCTAATTTCTGGATTCAATGGGGCAGCCTTCTTCCGCTGACCCCTTCAGACAAAGGCCTTCCAAGAAGTATTCCAAGTAGTATTGTAGATCCTTGAGCTAGACGGCCTTCTAACGGCCATGATCATATTGATGACTGGCTCTTTGTAGCCTAGTTTTGATAGCTTGTCTCTTTCAATCTCCATGCGGTTAAGCAGAACTACCCTGGCCTGGGATGCCAAGCTGAACCGTGAAGCAGCATGTCTTCTGAGACAGGAATGGCTAGAGGAGGAGTCACCACCATCTCCTGTAGCAACGTGAACCAAGGATGACGATGCCAGTATGGTGCCATCACTACGATCTCTGCCCTTGGAACTCATATCCTCTGGAGAAGCTTGGGAAGTACAGGAAGAGGAGGAAACAGAAGGGTGAGTAACCTCCGCCTGGGGATAAAAAATATATGATGTACAATCTGTCCAGTTGGTTGTTGAGCGGAGAGGCAAATAGGTCTACTGTGGAGTTCCCAGTGTTGCCGCTCTGAGCCAGAAAAAACAAACTCTCTTGTGTAGGGACCATTCACCCTCCTGGACTGTCTGGCTGTTCAGCCAATCTGCTTGGGTGTTGGTGACTCCCTTCGCATACTCTGCCCTGATCAATGTCAGATTGGATTCTGCCCAATTCAATAACTGAGTCGCTTCCCTGTGTAAGGCTAAGGACCTGGAACCCCTGTTTGTTGAGGTAAGCCTTCGCTGAGATGTTGTCCATCCGAACAAGGATGTAATTCCTAATGGCTTGAAGCTCCAGGAGATAGAATGGCAGTTTCCTTTCTGCTATGGACCATCTGTCCTGCACTGGTTGATGGAGTAAGGTGCCCCCCCCCCCAGTCTGATAGACCGGTGTCAGAGAAAATTTGGATCCGGTCCTGGATCCAAAGGGACTTGCCTTGAGACAGATTGTTCAATTTGGTCCACCAGCACAGACTTAATTACACCTGAAGAGGTACTATGGACCATCTGCTCATTTCAAGGAAAGATCTATCTGTAAGGCAATAAAGTTTTGGTATGGCTGTAAAAATAGTTGCAGTTGTTTGGAGTGAAAACCTTCCCCACTGTAGCGTGTCAAAAGCCACGACCGTGAGGCCCATTATCTTGGTGTCAGCAAGCTGTCATATTAGCATCAGGCATATAGATGCCTGACCTATAGGTTCCTAATTACTCATGCTTTGCTTTCTGTAACGGGCTTCATGTGTTTATAGTAGTTACCTAGCAACCTAGGCACGAAACAGCTTGTTAGAGAAACGCACAACACTTCAAGGACAGGTGGGAAGATAAGACGTTTTGCTTTAGTTTGCTTAGACTTAACTTTTGCTAACAGCCTGGAAAAGGGAATGTTTTGGTTACACGGACCGTTCAGGTTCCCAGCTCTTTGGCGCTCATTTCTCCCTGGCGGGAATCTGACCCATTGGTCCAAGGGTTGTTTGAATTCTTTTCATATTACCTGTACGGTTCTCTCCATGTTATTCTAATCAGAAACCTTGTTATGAATCATACTTTCAATAAAGTTCCCTCTTAACAGAGAAGCGACTCGTTGATTGATGGGCGACCTGACAGACTGATTAGAATCCCATCATTCCTAATCTTTCCGCACCTATCACCACCGATATGGGCGACGAAGAAGGGAAATCTCTACCCAAGGACCAGGTTCAGGATGGAACCGAAACGAAGGTCCCCGACACTGGACTCGAGAAGGTCCAGCCAGGTACCCTGGGAGGGGGCACAAAGCCCAAGAAGGTGACGGCAATGTTATACATGTCACCTAAGGCATGGCAGGAGCCCCTGACAAGCTGGAGCGACTTCGGCACCGAGGGGCTTCAGCAGTCACAAGAGCAGACCGGAGCGAGGAAGCGAGAAAGCTCCCACGACTGGAGAAGAGGGAGTTCTCGCGACTGGAGTGAGGAGGCTCAGCTGTTTGCCGAGGCGAGCGGCAGGGAGCTACCATTCGGAGTGACTGCGAGATCGAAAGCCCGGAGCGGCCGCACCTCCCCGGAGGAGGGGATGTGGGAGCAGCTGCATGAAACTAACCGGATGGTGAGAGATTTGCAGCAGACTTTGAGAGAAGTCATCGAAAATCTGCCCCATATGGCGCGAGAGACCTACGAGCAAGTGGAGTACGAGTCTCCCCGGAGGAGGGGATGTGGGAGCAGCTGCATGAAACTAACCGGATGGTGAGAGACCCGCAGCAGACTTTGAGAGAAGTCATCGAAAATCTGCCCCATATGGTGCGAGAGACCTACGAGCAAGTGGAGTACGAGAAACACTGAGGAGCAGGGCAAGCCCCAGCCGCACAGCAGCCGGGTGCGCAGGCAGCCCCAGCACACGTCCC
>NW_015167584.1:218504-218649 GCF_001447785.1 Gekko japonicus | reverse complement strand
GAGCCTACCTCCGTACCCTGAAGCAAGGGAAGAAAACGGTGCGAGACTACTCTGTGGAATTTAAACTCCACGCTACCAAACTGGCTGACTGGCCGGACCACGTTTTGGCTGAGTTTTTCCGCCTGGGTTTAAACCAGGAGATCAG
>NW_015167584.1:213106-213220 GCF_001447785.1 Gekko japonicus | reverse complement strand
AAAATTCTGCTTTGTGAGCTACTGGCATTAATGTTGTGGGCCAGCAATTTGGCTACTGCATAAATTAGTTAGCTCTGGAGCCATCCTTCCTGAGCTAAGACAAAAAGGTGTGAG
>NW_015167584.1:212800-212987 GCF_001447785.1 Gekko japonicus | reverse complement strand
AAACTGTGGATGCTGCAGCTGGCATATTGATTGCCATGGAAGTGGCCTCATGTTCATCTTCAGAGAGCAACCCAGAGGATTGTAGGGCAGTTGCTGGTGCATCAACCACAGGTACCTGCAAAAGATCTGAAGCAGATGATATTAAAGGGTACAACTTTTTAACAACCCCTGGCAAAGGTTTGTTTGT
>NW_015167584.1:212380-212687 GCF_001447785.1 Gekko japonicus | reverse complement strand
TCCCCTGCCTTTTGGGGTCCGTGTATATTGAGTGCTGATATGGTCTTAGACAGCAAATACTGAAAAACCTCGCCCTTGAAATATCTAAAGGACTAGTCTGAGACAATCATTTCCCCCTATTCACCGTCATTACATGAAAATCCCCCCTTCCTTTTCACTAGAGACATGTGAGAGGCTATCCCTCTCACGTGAAGGTGGATCAAATAGGCAGTGCTCCTTGGGGAACCCTTTTTGTGCAGCTTTGGTGGGACAGCTGACTCTGTTCTTGCGCCTCCAAGGAGAGGGGGAGGGGGAGGAGGATATAGTA
>NW_015167584.1:181441-212312 GCF_001447785.1 Gekko japonicus | reverse complement strand
CCCCTGATCTGCAGAAATGCCCATGACTCTCATAAAGAATTACATTTGGAAATAAGGGGACAGACCTGGGATTGCCAACATTACCGCTCTGCAACTCATCATCTTCCTCGTCCCCTTGAGCATTATCAGCACAATCACGCCTAGCTCAATGAACAGACCGGGGATTGACAACATTACCGCTTTGCAACTCGTCATCTTCCTCGTCCTCTTGAGCATTATCGGCACAATCACGCCTAGCTCGATGAACCCCACTGAACCATAGGTCTTGGGGTGTTCCATGTGCGGGATTAGGCTCTGTTCGCCATTCCCGTCTTAAAGCATAGAGTGGCCAGTGGACTCCAAAATGGCCGCTGAGGCTGGTGCGGGCTCTGTAAATGCTGCATGGGTGTGCAGCTGTATGGCACGCTTTGGAATGCCATCCTCGCCTTGCTCTGCTGGTTGAGCGTTGGCCACCGCCATGGCCTCTAACTCCGGAGTGGAGAGAAATCCATTGCTATCCTCTCTTAATGCCATGGAAGGTGGTCTGTGAGATCCCCTTCCCATTAAGAGAGCAACCGGCCCAGCAATGCTCAACCTCCAAAGGCGGGGGGGAGAAAAGAGGATAACATATAGGAAGGAAGAAGAAAAGGATTTTTTTTTTAAGTTTCATCAGAGAGAGGGAACAGCAAAGATGGAAGGAGAAAGTGAAAGTAAGTTAACTCAGAAAGATAGGGTTAGGCAGAGCCTACACCTAGCTGCTCTCCCTTCTGAGGCAGGAAAAGAACTGAGCCTAGGGTGACTCCCACTACAGGAAACAGGAAGTAATTGAAATTAGTCCTGCCTCCCTAAGTGATGGATGGGAATCACCCACAAGATGTCCTCCACCGCAGAGGGAGAACACAGCTTTCAGAAGACAAAAAATCATTGCCACAATTTCCTGTGAAACCACTACAGCTACCTATTATAATGGGAAGGGGCAAAGGTGGAACTCGATGAAAAATGTAAGTAGCTACCCTTTATAAATGCCACATCTGCAATATTAACCATCTAATTCTGGTAGCATGTTCTGTTTCCAAAGGTTATTATAAACATGACATTAAGAATTTATAAAGATTTCCAGTTATTTGCACATATAAGAGAGATCTTAATAGCCACCTTTAGTGGAAATTTATGAAGAAAGTTCTTGATGGCAAAAAAACAACCCAGAGCCTGTAGGGAGCAACATGCAGATGAAGAGAGGGCAACTGTGGGGATATCTGAGATTCAGGCCCCAATGAAATATCTAAATATTTAAGTATGGCCCTCCAAATATAACCGTCACTCCACGTGTCACATTCTCCCTGTGGTGGTTTCACAACTAGCTCATCACATTTTCCTCACACAATATGCTCCTGGAAATCCACCATAACTGCCCAAAAGCACTATGGTGATCTTGTCCTTGTGATGCTGTTAAGCATGATTACAGAACTGGAAATCATACATGAACTCAAACCACACAACTGGAACCTGCAGCATCCTTAGGATGCTAAAAGCCTATTTTATTGCTGTTGCTTTCTGTCCCAGCATCTGAAGCTCTTGCAAGAGTCTTTTATTTCTGAACCAACATGTATACTTTCATTTTGTCTGAATCCAAAGAATTTGGACAAAAAAGGCCATGAACACACACCAAAAGTTAGCGTCCACTGTACTTTATAGTAGAAGTGTCAAGAACGAGCACAGCCTCTTCTAAAATGCACACACTTCTCTGCCTCATATCCCTTGAACTATCTATATGTATATTTTTTACAGTTGGTTTCACAATATGTCAGGGAAGGAGGCCTAGAAATTGGAGTTCTCTTTACAATAAGTTACTGACCTGTGCTGCACTTAACCTCAGATCACTGCACTACACCCTTCCAGACACAACAGAGCTCAGTATTTCGAGTCCCAGGCTGTGGGAAGGAGTGCAGAGAGCTGGCTGCAACACAGAAAACAGAGCCAGTAACAAGGTTTTAAAAACAATGCACACAGAACAATTTGATGCAGCATATATAATCCATCATAGCATCCCACCATGGGAAATTACTCTCCCTTAAGAACATAAGAGGAGATCTGCTGGATAGTCCATCTAGTCCAGCATCTTGTCTCACATAATGGCCAACCAGTTCCTCTGGACAGCCAACAACATGGCATAAAGACTGAGGCCTTCCCTTGATGTTGTCTCCTGGCTCAGGGATTCAAAGGATTAGTGCCTCTGAATGTGGAGGTTTCCCTCAGTCACCATGGTTTGTTGCCACTGATAAACTTATCCTCCATAAATCTATCTAATACCCATGACTCTATCTAATCCCCATCACTACAATCTCTGGCAGTGAATTCCACATATTAATCACTCTCTGTATAATGCAGTATTTCTTTTTGCCCATCAGCTTCATTGGATACCTTCTAGTATTTTGGGAGAGGGAGAAAAAATTCTCTTTGTCAACTCTCTGCACCCCATGCATGATAGAGGTATAAACCTCTATTATGACCCCCCCCCCTTAGTTGTCTCTTTTCTTAACTGAAAAGTCCCAGACTCTTCAGCCTTTCCTCATAGGGAGGGTGCTCCAACCCCCTAATCATCTTGGTTGCCTTCCTCTTTCCTTTTTCCAGATCTGCAATGTCCTCTTTGAGATACGGTGACCAGAACTGTACAAAGTATTTCAAATGAGGCTGCATCACAGATCTATACAGAGGCATTACAATATTGACGTATTCTCAATCCCTTTCCTAATAATCCTGAACACAAATTTTGCCTTTTTTCTCTGCTGAGGCACACTGGGTTAACACTTTCATTGAGCTACCCACTACAACCCCAAGATCTTTTCCCCTCTTAATCTCAGCAAGTTTAGCCTATACCTGAAGTTGGGATTTTTTATCCCAATGTGCATCACCTAACACTTACCAACATTGAACTTCATTTGCCACATTGTCACCCACTCACCCAGTTTGTGGAGGTCCTCTTGGAGCTCTTCACCGTCAGTCTTAGTTTTCACCAACCTGAATAATCCTGTGTCATCTGCAAACTTTGACCACTACACTACTCACCCCTACTTCCAGATAATTTATGAATAAATTAAATAATACCAACCTCAATATCAATCCTTTTTTCGCATGCCTAATTATTGACTTGCATTTTTTTTACCAAAGCCTGTGGTCCCCCCTGTTCAATTCATTGTTGCAGACCTTCCACTTCTTAAAAGAAGCCTCTTTACTTTTTATTACAACAAACAGGACCACGGTGTATAATAGCCAGTAAAACAGTAAATCACTGTGTACAATTAAACAATATTTGTTAGTTTTTATATGCTATGTGTAGAATTCAATTATTAACAAGATTACAACAATATCACTACAATATACGATATAAAGCTTAGCAGTACATACAAAGTAATACAGTTACTAGTTACAGAAACAATTAAGACAAACGATGGAGTTCTAGTACACTATCTGTTTGCGTGTCCTTCATCAGGTTTGTTATTCTGTTATTGTTTCTTCACAAGCATGAAGTGCTGCAAGCCATATTTCAAAATGCTAGTTCTTATACAAATTTTGATGCATGCTACCGCGCTTAGATTCTGGTGACTGGAGAGCTCCTACAGCAAGCTCTAATGTGAGTGGGTCTACAGCACATAGTAATTGGCTAAGCCTCCCTTAGCTGAGGGAGGCTTAGCCAATCGTATATTGTAGTGATATTGTTGTAATCTTGTTAATAATTGAATTCTACACATAGCATTGTTTAATTGTACACAGTGATTTACTGTTTTTCTTTCTTTTCTTTTTTTTACTTTTATTTATAGATTTTCATCGTATTACATACTTTTCCTTCCATCATTTCAATTATTTTAACATAGCTACTTTCCATTCTTTTATATCTTATACATTTTATACATTCGAGTCCAAACTGCCCTATTTATTATACATCCAATTATAGAATCTTTCCCATCTTTTCATAAACACACTTTCATCTTTCCCTTGAAGATTTAAAGTTAACTTGTCCATCTCTGCTACTTCCATCAGCTTTTCTAATGTCTCCTGTCTTGTTGGGACTCTATCCAGTTTCCAATATTTAGCCAATAATATTCTTGCAGTAGTCAGTATATATGTTAATACATATTTTTCATTAAGATTACATTTCTCTGGTACCATGTTCAACAATGCTATTTCCGGGGTGAGGATTATATTTAGCTTCATGATATCGACTACAAGTCTTTGAATCATTTCCCAATATCTCTTGACATTCTGGCATCGCCACCACATATGAAAAAACGTCCCTATGTTTTTTGTACACTTCCAACATGCTTTAGATGTAGACGGGTTACATTTTGATATCCTGTCCGGAGACCAATACCATCTATGATAGACTTTGTATATATTTTCTTTGTAGTTAATCGCTCTTACGTAATTCAACTATTTCCAGGTAGTCACCCACTTCTCTCTTTCTATCGTGTGCCCTAGATCTTTTGCCCATGCCATCATGTTTTGACTAACCATTTCATTTTGCATATATTCGTCCAACAGAAAGCCGTATAATCTCTGAATTAGTTTATCACTTGAGGATAACCAAATCCTATCTAATTGTGATCGTGTTTCTTGAAACCCTACTGCCGCATCTTTAGCATATCTGGATCTAAGCTGCAAAGCTTCCCATCCTCCTAATTTTATGTTATGTACTGTTAATAACGTTTCTTCTGATTTTAATTTGTTGTTTTCATCTAGCAGTGTTTGATAACTTTCTCTATCCCACGAGTTAATAAGAGATTGTTTTATATAGGCTTCCAGTGGTGAGACCCATTTAGGGGTTTTCTTATAGTATTGTCCCTTAATTTCGTTCCAAATCCATAGTAATGACCCTCTAATCATATGTTGTTTAAAGTTTGAATGGATCTTATCCTTTCCATACCAAATATAGGCATGCCAGCCCATATACAGGTCATGCCCTTCCAAATTTAGAATTCTCATATTGTCTAAAGTTAGCCATTCTTTGATCCAAGTTAAAGCAGCTGCTTGGTAATATATTTTCCAGTTTGGCAATCCAAAGCCCCCCTGTTCTTTTCTTTTTTGTAATAGTTTCCATCTAATTCTCGCCTTTTTTGGGTGCCAAATAAATTTTTTTATCTCCTTGTCCAATGCCACAAAAAATTTAGTTTCTTAATATGGGTATATTTTGGGCTAAGAATAAGAATTTTGGCAAGATCATCATTTTTACGGCAGCTATCCTTCCCATTAATGACAGCTGTAGTTTTTTCCATTTCAAAAGGTCTTTTTTGATTCCTTCTAGCAGTTTATGGTAATTATCTTCCAAGATTGTACTAGTTTTATTGGATAATGTTATTCCTAGATATTTAATTTTTTTCACCACCTCTATGTTGGTTATTATTTGTAGATTTTGTATTACTTTTACCTCACAATTTTTCGTTATGAATTTAGTTTTTTTCAGGTTCAGATTTAATCCTGCATTACCCCCAAATTCCTGTATATTACTCAGTGCGCGCTGGGATGAAGTTATTGGGTCTTCCATTATGAACACTAGATCGTCCGCGAATGCTAAGAGTTTAAATTCTTCCCCTCTTGCTCTGAGTCCTCTTACTTCTTTATCTTTTCTTATCACAGTATTTAATGTTTCTAGCGCAAATATAAATAATAGAGGTGAAAGTGGACAGCCCTGTCGCGTTCCTTTTTGAATCTCAATTGGTGCGGAGGTATCTCCATTTATTATTATATTGGCGTATTGTCTGTTATATATTGCCCTTATCATTGTTATAAATGATGCTCGGTGGAGCGATTTACTGTTTTTCTTTACTTTTTATAGCTTCCTTGACTTGCATTGTTAACCATGCGTCTTTTAGACTTGGCAGTACCTTTCCTAACCTGTAGAATGCATTCTATTTGGGCTTCAATTAGTGCAGTTTTAAATAGCTTCCAAGCATCCTCTAGGGATTTGACTCTCTTGTGCTTCCCCTTCAGGTTCCTTTTTACTATTCCCCTCATTTTTGTAAAGTTCTCTCTTTCTGCCAAGACTTCCTGCCCTTAGAAGAGACATTTGGTGGCAGAGCAGCAACAAAACAAAGCTGATTGGTAGATGCTTCCAGTCTCATCCACTTCCTTTCCACAATATTACTAAATCAAGGGGCCTTTTCTCACTAGGCTCAACACCACAGCCACTTAAGCTGGTGATCCTTTGAACACTCTCCTCATGCAACAAGGACATAACACAAAACAAAAGTAATTTCCAGAGCAACTTGTAGTAGCTTTACAAAATGAGTATCATAGAACATAAGCTGCTTGTAACTCTGGAAACCTCCCCCCTTATAAGGATCTAAACTTTCTAAACCTTAGACCATTTAAATTAAAATGTTGCTTTCACCCAGAAACTCTGGGCTGTCTCTGTCTCACACAGCACATGTGCCATTTGATTACTCAGCACTTGATATCTCATAGCTGAATGTGAGAACAGAGTCCATTTAAAATAGTAGCATTTTCTTTCTGTGATGGCTCCTTCACACGTGCAAGTGAGCACTCAGTCCTGCAATTTTCAAGCCAAGTAAAGGAATAAGGAGGAAAAGAGTTCCTGCATACCCACCCAGGGAGAGACTGTTTTCATCAAGGGCATAATCTATTGCCATCTCCTCTGCCTTGTGAATTGGTCTGTTGATAGCAAGTGATATTTGTGCAATTTGATGGTTTCTTTGTGTGGTTTGAGGGGAAATCGCAAGCTGCTTTTGGTCCACATTGTGTGCAGAAAAGCAGGTTAAAAAAGTGTCCTAAATAAAGCATGTGTATGTGTGAACCACCCTTTTGTACCCTGTACCAACTTTCCACATCTTCCAGTAGTTGAAACATTTTCCAAGAGCTCCTCCTGTGTACCATTCACTTTAATCTCTCTCCTGAAAATCTAAACTTGAGCTCTTGCGGAGCTGGGGGGTCAACTTTCATGGCCTTTCCTCCCATTCACTGGCTGCTCTTCTAGCAGCAGTTCTCCCCATGCATGAGAATTCAACATTGTGGTATAGCAGCTTGAATCAACCAAGATCATCTCGCAGATATTGCTTGTACTCAGCAGCATGTAGCAACGTCACTAACAATACTTTCCTACGGAACATAATGATGCTCCTTATTTTAGGTCGCAACCAGGGTGCAATTATTTTTCCAAGTTCCTCCTGCCAATTCCATCCTCAAATTAAAAAAAAACTTCACTACTTGTGTGGCAACAGCAGAGAGTGTGCGGTAAAGCCAACCCCTCCAAAGGCAGCATCCTTATTCCAAGAATTCCTTTGTTCAAACGGAACCTTTCCCATTCCTTAATTAATCAAAACATTCTGAAGTACCCTTAGGTCACCACTTATTCCTAAATACCTTGCTCAACAGACATCTGAACTTGCCAGTGAAATTGTGAAGCTGAGCAAGAGAAGAACATCTTCAAGGAAAACGGTAATGAATTGCTACTTCCCATTTCTCTCTTGAGCAAAAGAAAACCCTTTTTACAAAATTAACACTCTCTCGTCTGTCTTTGGAACAGGACCCGAGTGGGCACTCAGAACTGCCACAGACTGAAATTTTGTTCCAGATTTTTTAAAGAGTGCAAGATTTTTTAAAGCACCCTAACTAGACATGCCAGTAGTTCAGCTGCTAAAGTCTATGCCAGTAGAAGAAAGCATTGTGGCTTTTAAAGCTAATGGCATTGCAAATGCCACAGAAACTCAACCTTGCAGCAAGAAAAGGAGTTTTAAAATTTACCAGGCTACCATATATCCAGTCAGCAAAGCAAAGAAGTTATCTGCCAAATATCTAAATTAGCCATGAATTTGGAACTATTAAGTGGTATCTGACTAGTAAAGAGGAGGAACATAGCATATGTAAAATCTCTCCCTACATTACTCACAGTAGCACTATTTGCATGCAAATCATTGTAATCCTGCATTCATGGAACCAGATCAAAAGAGGAACAAGATATTCTGTGTTAACACCAAATTACTGGCATCATGTCTTTAACCACTTAGGGAAAACTCCAGGAAAAATGTCAAGAATGAGGACATGTTCTTTATTATCATGCCTCCAATTTTAATTATTTTCACTTTATAATAGCATAACCAAAATGGAATGACAACTAATTTAAGAATAACCCAGAGGAGAAACCAGTAATCTTAAATATGCAACATTTATTTCAAACTACGCACGAAACCAAAGCGTGTAAAATTCATCCTGCAAAGAAAACAAAAACAAAACTTTGTATTTCTGGGGTTTTTTCATGATATGGGCCCAAATGAGTATGCATGTACATGCAGGGACAGCAGGCACCACTCCACTCTTCCCTGATAATTAAATAAATAAATGCACATTCAGCATATATCATGAGTTTACAAAGCCAGTATGCTGTTCTAAATGACACAGAATTTGGCTTTGGCTGACAGAAGATTAGAGAGTCAACACAGTTCCAGAGATGGGAAGGGCAGCTTGCTGGAGCCAGTTTGAAGGAAACAAATCATTTTTTCCTCTCTGTTATGTTTATTTAGTTCCCCCCTTGCTTTTCCCTATATTACCAACTCACTGGAATGCATGAATCAGAAGTTATACACACACACACACACACACACACACACATCAGGGCTCTTTTTGTAGCAGGAACTCCTTTGCATATAATAAATAATAATACTTTCCATATATTCATTTAATTGCATACGCCATCACTGCCCGGTGTAGACGTCTTCTGGCTTGGCTCTGTCGTTTTCCACACGGCTGTTTGTTGACCAGGCTTCAGGACCCGTATGTCAATTGCCACACTGCCACTGCCTGGCCGGAACATCCACTGCAGGGATTCTTTCGTAGCCGAGAAGTTATTTCACCTTTCCGAACCTTGACCAGGACGTCCGACCGTCAGCTAACCCACCTCCCCATATTAGGCGACACACCCCTAATGTAGCCAATTCTCCAAGAGTTTACAGTAGCCCCTGTAAGAAGAGCTTTGTAAGCTCTTGGAGGATTGGCTATGTTAGGGGTGTGTCACCTAACATGCAAAGGAGTTCCTGCTACAAAAAGAGCTCTCTCTATAGATAGATAGATAGATAGATAGATAGATAGATAGACAGACAGACAGACAGACAGACAGACAGACAGACAGACACACTGTCCCCATCTTTCCTAAAGGTTCTCTCTGTCCAAGGCCGCCTCTCAGTTTCAGGCTGTCATCTGACAGCATGAAGCAAAAAGAAAGACTAGACAGACTAAGAAAGCCTTGTTATAAGGCAGAATAGGCTCCAAAGGAGGCATCTGAGTTGGCTGCAGAATTAACAGGATCTCACAAGCAGGTTGACACATACCAAAGCCATGATGAAGATGCAAAGGGAAATCTACCAAACCTGTATATGCAGACCTCCCCAGTCCTGTAGAAAGACAGAAAATTGGGGCTAGTTTCAATTTTAAATTAAGTGATCCCTGATGTCACACAGGATGCTAAATATGTTCTTGCTATGCAAATGGTACAGGAGCTTTTTAAAGTAGTTTTATGGTCTGAGAAAAACTTGTGAAATAACTACCCATTTTTCAGCAAGTATGTGAAGTCATGTCTTCAGTGTTCCATTCTATCACAGGGCTGCAGGTGCATACAGAACTGATGAAGTTTTTCCTGCTTATTCCTCACCTGTTTATTCTATTTCACAGTGTTCTGTCAAAACAGTTATTAACTGCTATATTTCCTTCATATGTTGTGGAGCCTTGCAGGGACACTGTGGACATATTAGAGAGTACGCACTTTCTCCTATAAGCACACACCACAAGCCAGTGTCCAAATGAATTCCCTAGTTGCAAAGGGGGCAGGAGTGACAGCCAGCTGGGAATGGGAGGAAAAGTGTTGTTCTTTCTCATTGCACTTCAGTCAACTATAGACTGTCTTTGCAGTAACAAGCAATCAACAGAAAAGGCAGATAGTAGATAGTAGTGCAACAGTGCAACCCTTAGTAGAGTTATACCCTTCTAGGGCCAGTGACTACTAGTGTACTTTTACCTATTGACTTCAAGTGTGTTTTTTCTCAATTTCCTGTAAGGGGGGGGGAAGGTTTCCATGTAATCTTTTTTTTTTAAGCCATCTTTATTCCCAAGACAACTGAGAAAAATCACAGGGAGATGACTGGTTGTTTTCATATCACTACAGTCTGAGATGTTCCATAAACTGGCAATATCTATATACAAATTTATGCAATTGGCAATAAATGGAGCTGTAAATATTCCATAATCATATGTGAGACTCCTACCACATGCAAATATAGCTGTATAGAATAAGCCAAATGGATTTTGTGGAGCTAGATTTATGCAGGAGAGATATGGATGCATTTCTTCTTCCATCTTGGGATCACTGTTTGGACAACATGCAATTGCCATATTCTACATGTGCACAAATGTACAGACTTCTAGGCAACACAGAGCCTCGTTTTTCAAACAATCTCATAATGTTTTTGAAACAGTAAACCTAAAAATAGCATTAAGTGGAGGGAAATTAAAAGCACTCTGTAAGCTGACGACGGGTTGATTCAGACTAGTGTTCCCACAAGGACTTGTGCTTGCAAAGCAGGGGGCATTTTGCCCGCCTCCCCCCCCCAAGCGGAGACATGAGAAAACCCATTCAACAAGTGGAAGTTCTTGCACCCACAGAAACACTAGTCAGGATCCAACCCAATAAACAGCATTGGCAGTAGTTGTAATAACAATGCTGCAAGACACGCAAACACCCAAAAAATCAGCAGGCCAGGACAGAGGAAAGAAAGCGTCTGATTACACCTCCCCAAACAAAAGAGATTGAATTCCCTTCCTACATATTTTTTAATATATATATATTTTATTAATTTTTCATATAATATCATTTTTTAACAATTAACAATATTGAACAAACAGATAAAACAAATTAAAACAACTAACAACAGAACAACAATAAAAATATATAGCAAAGGAGTATACAGTACATTTGTTGTTTTTACAACCATGAACTATAGGGAGAATTTTAACATGTAAACACATAATAATCTATGGAGCTCAGTACAAAATACATTTATCCCAACTATGATTCCTATAATAGCCAACTGGTCTTAAGAAAATTAAAGTACCGATAATTATTAAAGTAAGTTTTACTCCCAAGGATCTCCTCCAAATTTGTTAGAATAGGGTACCATCTTTCCAAAAAAAAGGAAGGACCTACTGATGGATCACTACATGCTATTGAATCTGAAATTTTATCTAGAATCATGTGGTCCCATACTCTATAGTACCAATTTTTTCTTGATGGTTTGACCGTAGATTTCCAGCAAGCTGCAATACTTGTTTTAGCTGCTGATAATAAAATCATTATTAATTCTTTTCTGATTTGAGGTATGTTAATATCTTGCCAATAATTCAATAAGATTACTTCAGGCTGCATTGGGAGGTCATAACCAGTCAAATATTGAATCTGAAATAAAATAACTTTCCAAAACTGGGAGATTACCTTGCAATTCCACCAGCAGTGCTGAAATGTGCCCAGTAGACCACACTGTTTCCAACATAGTGGTGTGATTGTTTTGTTCATACAATTTAACTTTGTAGGAGTCAGGTACCAGCATGTTAATATTTTAATATTTTGTTTTTGTATGTTAAGTGATTTAGTTTTGAACGCATATGAAGACCATACGGAATTCCAATGTTCATGAGCCCACTGGAGCCCACAGTCAGTTTGCCACGGAATTGCATAGGAAGGTAATTCTGATATATCATGATCTAATAGTAGCTGATACACCAAAGAGATTAAACCCATTTTCATCACACCTTAATTTAAAATAAGTTTCTCAAAAGATTCCAGCGGTCTTGAAATCGCCTCCGAAACTATACTGGAAGAAAATAGATGACGCAATTGGTGATATTCAAACCAAGGAATGGATATCTTGGCCAAAACATCCAATTCCCTTTTTCCCATAAGTTTCCCTTGTTTGATCACATCTGAGAGACGACTAAGTTTGGCAGATCTCCAGATTCAAAATGAACTAGGTTGTTGAGCTGGAGGGAACCACTTTTGACCAAAAAAGGTTGAAGTTACCGAAAAGGATAGTGTCTTCGTCTGATATCCCAGGTTTTTACCAATGATTGAGTAAATAGGTTAACTGATATTACTTTACGGTCTGGTTTAGTGGACCAAATAAATTCACGATATTTATGTGGGCTCAAATAGAATTCTTCAATCGGTACCCATTCTGGGTTTTGGTTTATATTTAAAATACGTAGAATAGAGACTAATTTTGTTGCTTCATAGTATAGTATCAAATCGGGTACTGCTAGACCACCTTGTCTTGTCGGTCTACATAATGTTTGAAAGGAGATTCTTGGGTTACGTTTGTCCCAGATAAATTTATTCCAGGTTCATTGCCATTTATGTAATATAACATTTGATAACTCTATAGGTACAGTACGAAAAAGATATAAAAATTTTGGAAATAAAAAAGATTTTAAAACTTTAATTTTCTCTATCCACGTTAGTTTTGAAGAATTCCATTTTTACATAGACTTATTGACTCCTGTATCAATTCCAAATAATTTACTTTAAATAAATCTTTTAAAGAAATTGGGATATTAACTCCTAAATAATTGCATGGTTTAATTAGCCATTGGTAAGAAAAATGATCTTTTATATACTGTTTTATGTCTGAATTCAGATTAATCAGGTAAAGGGTAGTTTTTGATTGATTAACTGTTCATCCTGCCAATTCACTAAAACCCTTCAATATCTGTTCTAGTTGTTCAAGTGATTGTTGAGGGTTAGAAAGGTATAATCATCAGCGAACAAACTTATCTTATATGTATTCTGATTTATCGTTATACCCTGAATTTGTTCCGAATTACGTATCATAGTAGCCAATGGTTCTATCACTATAGCAAAGAGCAGGGGTGACAACAAACACCCCTGTCTGGTTCCTCTTGACAACGTAAAATCTTGTGAATAAAGGGCATTTAAAAAAATTGTGCCTTAGGGGAATTATATCAATCATCACAGCAAAATATCATCAATTATATCAAACAGCATAATTTAGTTAAACATCTTAAAACAGCACATAAAATGTTCATGGATGATCCTATTACGATTGAAGAAATATATGAAGTTATCTCTCATTTAAAAACAAACAAAACTCCTGGTAGAGATGGTCTACCAGCAGAGTTATATAAAAAATTCAAACAAATTTTAGCTACCCCTCTGAATAATGTTTGTAACGCAGTATTGGAACGTGGAATCATGCCATTAACGTGGAAAGAAGCGAAAATTATTTTATTATACAAAAAAGATCTTTTGCTGTGATGGTTGATCTGAGCTATACAAGGATTGATAATATTCCAAAAACACATTTTGGATTTCTTCAGATGAAAAAATCAATTGCCCTTTAGTGTTTTTGATAGAATTAATATTTTTGTTAGATTGTTTATCTTTTAATTTCCAAGCCAATAATAATTTCCAAGCCAATGTAGGGTGCCTGTACCAATAGTTCTGTCTACAATAAAGTATATTTTTTTTGGATTTGGGTAAGTTCTATCTATATATCTAATACCGAAGTCGCCCCCTGCATGGGGATACTTATTTCCGCACATCGGGGACATCTGGGGGGGAGGGAGATGTTTGTGCACACTTGGGGCAGTCCCCAGGTGTGCACAAAAATCTGAAACCTATAAAAAAATATTGGGGGGATACTTAAATCCCCCAAAAGTGACAAAGCGTCCCCTGTGCATGCACAGGGAACGCTATGCACCCGGCCTCGCCGCCGCCACCGCTTCGGGGGGGGAGAGACCAGCGAGGCCCGGCACCTGCAGCCGCTCGGGCCTCGCTTCGGGGGGGAGACCAGCGAGGCCCGGGCGGCTGCCGCCGACCCTTGCTTCCAAGCCGGGGGGGAGACCTCGCTTCAGAGCGGGGGGGAGATCGGGGTGGAGGAGACAGGGGAACCGGCGGGATGGGGGGAACTTACCTGCTTCCTCCTCTTCCTCATAGGTGTGGAGCTCCCTTCCCCACTCCTGCGAGTATCGCGGATCCCGCCCCTTGTAGTTTCTAATTTTTTTAGCTCTCTCAGAAGATATTGATAATTCTTTTTTGAGCCAGTGAGTTTATGTTTATTTTCTAATATTTTGGTTTTATCTAAAATCTCTTCTTAAAATTTATTTCTATTTCTATTATAATAGGAAGACAAAGATATGAATTTGCCACGTACCACCGGTTTCATAGCGTCCCATACTAAATGGTCAGCTACTCCGCAGGAAGAATTCAATTGGAAATATTCAGTTAAATTTTCCTCAATGCTTTCTACAATTGATTGATTAAATAAGTCTCATATTTAAAGACCACGTTTTGGTGCGTTTATTTATTTGTGTGCATTCTGTCCATGTATGATCCGACAATGTACGAAGACCAATATCTGTATTCTTAATTTGATTAACTAAAGAAATGGATACTAAAATTATGTCAATTCATGTAAAAATATTGTGTTTAGGAGTAAAATAAGTGTCATCTTTGACCCCTATATTTTGAATTCTCCAAATATCTTTCAAATCATATTGATTTATTAATTTTTGGAATACTAAAGGAGCTCCAATCCTATATTTATGTTTCTTGTTCTGTCCTATGTTAAATGCCCTATCCCAGCACTGATCAGGTATACAATTAAAATCGCCTCCCAATATTACATGGCCTTCCCTAAATTGTTCTAAGAGACCTAATGTTGTATCAATGAACTGTTCTTGGCTACTGTTTGGGGCATATAATACTGCTAAGGTATATTTTTCCCCATTTAAGAGGCCCTTGATAAATAAAAAAATGGCCTTCTGGGTCGATTTGTTTGTCCTGTTGGTGAAAATTTAATCCTTTAGATAATAAAATCGCTACTCCTCGGGACTTAGAATTCCCGGGAGCAGTAATTTGTTCTGCAAACCATTTAGATTTGAAAATAGGTTGGTCTGCTTTTTTAATATGAGTCTCTTGGAGAAATAAAATTGAGGGTGAAAGTTTGACTAGGTTAGATTACACCCTCCTTACCTTGATTTTATTATTTAGTCCTCTACAATTTAGTGAAAGGATTTTTAGCTGATCATCCATTGATGAAATGTATTATAATGTAATATACTGAATTTTGAATTTGATCATGGTCTAAATGAACTAAATAGGCTATCTGTAAGTTTCCGTTGAGAATCTCAAAGTTATAAAAGAAATTACTCCCTCTTAGAATTA
Organism: Gekko japonicus; assembly: GCF_001447785.1. Classification (NCBI taxonomy): domain Eukaryota; kingdom Metazoa; phylum Chordata; class Lepidosauria; order Squamata; family Gekkonidae; genus Gekko; species Gekko japonicus. The sequence continues at coordinate 197,098 of NW_015167584.1, read as the reverse complement.
TTGTCTTACTCCTTGCTTGAACCTGAAAGAAAATAATAGTACAAAATACAAAAAAATAAAAATATCCTGCAGAACAATTCCTCTGCATGGAAAAACTAACTGCCCCTTCCTGGGGTAAATCCTAACTTGCTTGCCCTCCTAAAGTAGGGTCTAAGCTAGTGTGCTATTTTATGCACAGCACACTATATAAGAATTAATTATGTGAGATAATAAGAAATATGGGGGGGGGATCCTAGGAGTCTCCATTTTTCCGTCTCCTACCATGTTTATATTGTTTTTTGAATACACCCTGTTACCAAAAAACTGGAAATGGGTGTTTTAGAACTTTATGGTCTTATTTAGTGAGGCTGAAAGAACAAATAAAACATAAAACTATACTGTTATACTATACTGTTGCCAAGCTAAACATTGAGCTTTGAAAGTTGTTCAGACTTAAAATTTCATATGTACTTTAGTAATATTTTCTGTAGAGCCACTAAAACTGATTGTAACAATCCGCATATGTTTAACTATACAATAGTGGTGGTTTCAGAATAGCTGTAGGTGTTTTTTGGCATTACGATGTTAAATTAAACTAGATAACAAGTAGACAATATGATAATATTCAACATCTTATTACAAATACTAAAAACAAATCAAATAAAATGGGTTCACGTCACCCTACTTGTATAATTAAAGAACAGGGACAATAGCAATAAGGCTATATGAGAATTTTCTGAAAAACTTAATACAAATACGAAATACAAAGCAAATAAAATAGGTTAACTTCACCTTGCTTATAGAAATAAAGGTTGGAAGTTTCACTGCACCTTAATTGTATAGATAAAGGTTAAAAACAATAGTGTAAAGCTATATAATAGTATTAAAAACTTATTACTAATACCAAGGACAAACCAAATGAGATAGGTTTTCACCTTGCTTATATGAATAAAGCTTGAGAATAATAAATTACCACTTGTATTTCTAACAATGAGGATTTCTAAATAAATGTTAATGTCTTTAGTGCTACAAAAATAGCTCATCCTACTTGTATAATTAAAGAGTAGGGACAATAGCAATAAAACCATGTAATAATTTTCTTAAAAACTTGTTACAAATACGAAATACAAAGCAAATAAGATAGGTTGACTTCACCTTGTTTATAGGAATAAAAATTAGAAGTTTCACTCCTTCCTACAGATTTCAGGCACTCTAGAACACGGGTGTCAAACATGTAGGCTGAGGGCCGGATGTGGCCCATGCAGGGCTCAAATCTGGCCCTTGAGCAACTTCCTTCTCCTGCTGGAGGCCCACTGCAACTTCAAGACCAACAACGTTTTATTCCAGGTATAAACTTTTGTATGTTCTTGGGAGGAGGGTGGGTGGATGGAAGGATTCTTATGACAATGTACACTGAGGAAATTATTTTGGCTTATTCTGAAAAGTTATTTTTAAAAATTGGATTTCTCTGTTCCTATCTCGATTTATTTTAAGAACATAAGAGATGCCAATGTTGGATCGGACCAATGGCCCATCCAGTCCAACACTCTGTCACACAGTGGCCAAAAATACCAGGTGCCATCAGGAGGTCAATCGGTGGGGCCAGGACACTTAGAAGCCCTCCCACTGTTCCCACCCCCAAGCAACAAGAATACAGTGCATCACTTGCCCCAGACTGAGAGTTCCCATCTATACCTTAAGGCTAATAGCCACTGATGGACCTCTGCTCCATATGTTTATTTAATTCCCTCTTGAAGCCATCCATGATTGTAGCCGCCGCCACCTCCTGTGGCAGTGAATTCGATGTGTCAATCACTCTTTGGGGGAAGAAGTACTTCCTTTTATCCATTCTAACCCGACTGCTCAGCAATTTCATTGAGTGCCCACAAGTTCTTGTATTGTGAGAAAGGGAGAAAAGTACTTCTTTCTCTACCTGCTCTATCCCATGCATAATCTTATAAACCTCGATCATGTCACCCCTCAGCCGTTGTTTCTCCAAGCTAAAGAGCCCTAAGCGCTTTAACCTTTCCTCATGGGGAAAGTGTTCCAACCCTTTTATCATTCGAGTTGCCCTTTTCTGCACTTTTTCCAATGCTATAATATCATTTTTGAGGTTCGGTGACCAGACCTGTACACAGTATTCCAAACGAGATCGCACCATTGATTTATACAAGGACATTATGATACTGGCTGGTTTGTTTTCAATTCCCTTCCTAATACTCCCCAGCACAGCGTTGGCCTTTTTTATTGCAGTCGCACACTGTCTCGACATTTTCAGTGAGTTATCTACTACAACTCCAAGATCTCTCTCTTGGTCAGTCTCTGCCAGTTCGGACCCCATCAACGTGTATTTATAGTTAGGATTTTTGGCTGCAATGTGCATCACTTTGCACTTGGCCACACTGAACCCAAATTGCCACGTTGTTGCCCACTCGCCCATCCTCAACAGATCCCTTAGGAGTGCCTCACAATCCTCCCTCGTTTTTACCACCCTGAACAATTTCATGTCATCCGCAAACTTAGCCACTTCACTGCTTACTCACAATTCCAAATCATTAATGAACAAGTTAAAAGCATCAGACCCAGTACTGATCCCTGCAGTACCCCACTGCTTATCACCTTCCACTGAGAAAATTGCCCATTTATACTCACTCTGCTTCCTATTGATTAGCCAGTTTTTGATCCACAAGAGGACGTCCTTTTATCTCATGACTATTGAGCTTACTTAGGAGCCTTTGATGAGGAACTTAATCAAAAGCTTCTGGATGTCAAGGTAAACAATATCTATTGGGTCCCCCTTGTCCACATGTTTGTTCACTCCCTCAAATTCCCTGATGGATTAAAGTACCCTGGTCCTGCTCCTACATTTAAGAACATAAGAACATAAGAGACGCCAATGTTGGATCAGGCCAAAGGCCCATCCAGTCCAACACTCTGTGTCACACAGTGGCCAGAAATACCAGTGCCATCAGGAGGTCCAGCAGTGGGGCCAGGACATTAGAAGCCCTCCCACTGTTGACCCCCCCCCCAAGCACCAAGAAGACAGAGCATCACTTGCCCCAGAGCCCCTAGCTATACCTTGTGGCTAATAGCCACTGATGGACCTCTGCTCCATATGCTTATCTAATTCCCTTTTGAAGCCGTCCATGCTTGTAGCACCCACCACTTCCTGTGGCAGTGAATTCCATGTGTTAATCACTCTTTGGGTGAAGAAGTACTTCCTTTTATCCGTTCTAACCCGACCGCTCTGCAGTTTCATGGAGTGCCCACGAGTTCTTGTATTGTGAGAAAGGGAGAAAAGTACCTCTTTCTTTACCTGCTCTTTCCCATGCATAATCTTATAAACCTCGATCATGTCACCCCTCAGTCGTCTTTTCTCCAAGCTAAAGAGCCCTAAGCGCTTTAACCTTTCCTCATAGGGAAAGTGTTCCAACCCTTTTATCATTCGAGTTGCCCTTTTCTGCACTTTTTCCAAAGCTATAATATCCTTTTTAAGGTGTGGTGCCCAGAACTGCACACAGTATTCCAAATGAGGTCTCACCATTGATTTATATAGGGGCATTATTATATTGGCTGATCTGTTTTCAATACCCTTCCTAATAATCCCCAGCATAGCATTGGCCTTCTTTATTGCAGTCACACACTGTCTCGACATTTTCAGTGAGTTATCCACTACAACTCCAAGATCTCTCTCTTGCTCAGTCTCTGCCAGTTCAGACCCCATCAATGTGTATTTATATTTAGGATTTTTGGCTCCAATGTGCATCACCTTGCACTTGGCCACATTGAACCCCATTTGCCATGTTGACGCCCACTCGCCCATCCTTGACAGATCCCCTTGGAGTGCCTCACAATCCTCACTGGTTTTCACCACCCTGAACAACTTTGTATCATCCGCAAATTTAGCCACTTCACTGCTTACTCCCATCTCCAAATCATTAATGAACAAGTTAAAAAGCAGTGGACCAAGTACTGATCCCTGCGGTACCCCACTGCTTACCACCCTCCACTGAGAAAATTGCCCATTTATACTCACTCTCTGTTTTCTATTAATTAGCCAGTTTTTGATCCATAAAAGGACTTGTCCTTCTATCCCATGATTTTTGAGCTTACTTAGGAGCCTTTGATGAGGAACTTTATCAAAAGCTTTCTGGAAGTCAAGGTAAATAATATCTATTGGATCCCCCTTGTCCACATGTTTGTTCACCCCCTCAAAGAACACTAACAGGTTAGTGAGACAAGATCTTCCCTTACAGAAACCGTGCTGAGTCTGCCTCAATAGGTTTTGTTCATCTATGTGCCTACTAATTCTTTCCTTAATAATGGTTTCCACCAATTTACCCGGTATCGACGTCAGACTGACTGGCCTGTAATTTCCCGGATCTCCTCTGGAACCCTTTTTAAAGATGGGAGTGACATTAGCTACCTTCCAGTCCTCAGGAATGGAGGCAGATTTTAAGGAAAGATTACATATCTTTGTCAGGAGATCTACAAGTTCACATTTGAGTTCTTTCAGAACTCTCGGATGTATGCCATCTGGGCCTGGTGATTTTTCAGTTTTTAAGTTGTCTATCAGTTTTAGGACCTCCTCTCTCGTCACCTCAATCTGACTCAGGTCTTTCAACACCCCTCCCGAAATCAGCAGTTCTGGAGCGGGCAAGCACTTCTCATCTTCCACAGTGAAGACAGATGCAAAAAATGCATTTAGCTTCTCAGCCTTTTCCCTATCATCCTTCAGTACTCCTTTTACCCCTTGGTCCTCCAAGGGCCCCACTCTCTCCCTGGCTGGTTTCCTGCTTCTAATGTATTTGAAGAAAGTTTTATTGTTGGTCTTTATGTTTTTTGCTATATGCTCCTCATACTCCCTTTTTGCCTGCCTGATCACAGACTTGCATTTCATTTGCCACAGCCTGTGTTCCCTTTTATCAACCTCACTGAGACTAGCTTTCCACCACTTAAAGGAATCCTTCTTACCTTTTACAGCTTCCATTAATTTGTTTGTTAACCATGCAGGCTTTTTTTCTATACCTATTTGTGCCTTTCCTAACCTGTGATATATATTTTTTCTGAGCTTTTAGGATTGTAGTTTTAAATAGTCTCCAAGCTTCCCTGATGGTTTTGACCCTTTCTACTTTTCCATTCAGTTTCCTCCTCACATGTCCCCTCATTTCAGAGAAGTTACCCCTTTTAAAGTTAAAAGTGGTTGTGTTGGTCTTTCTGGGCAACTCCCTATTTATACAAATGTTGAACTCAATAACATTATGATCACTGTTCCCAAGTGGTGCAATCACTTTTACATCTCTCACCAGGTCTTGGACGTTACTTACGATCAAATCCAGGATCCCCTGGTAGGTTCTGTGACCATCTGCTACATAGCACAGTCATTGAGAGTGTCTAGAAACTCAATCTCTTTTTCCTGACTAGAACACATATTGACCCAATCAATGTGTAGGTAGTTAAAATCACCTATTATGACACAGTTATTTCGTCTAGCTGCTATCTTTAATTCATTCATCATTTTATAATCCTCCTCTATCTTTTGATCTGGTGGGCGATAACAAACTCCTAGTGTTAAGATTCCTTTTGGGCCTGATTATGAATTAGAACACTTGGATTAGTCTGTTGGGAAAATAGGCAAAAATACTTAAATAGAGTTTGCAATGGGTCTTTTGTTCACTGGAGAGGAGACATTTCTTTCTGTGTAAAAATCTTTATTTCTAAGGGAAGGGTTCACATGGAAAGCTACAAAACAAGAGATATATAGAGCTACATTTTCACATGGTTACAGCTACAGACACATGGTCACACAACAATGGAGTTTCTTCTTCTTCTTGACCCCTAGAAGGAAGTCACCTGAACACAGTAAGCAATGATTGCTAGTAAACAGACCTAGATTTTCCCAGGCTATCTTCCCATTGGCTCTGAGCCAAGTTTCCCTTCCAGGTCAGTCTACACAATAGTACAGAAGGTAAAACAGATTAACCCTATTAATGACTGGAATCTAGACCTTGCAAGTCACACATTTCCAACAATATCTTGGAGAGTGGAGTGATATCAGATGCCAAATGATAATAGCACACATTGGTAATGAGACAGGAAAACTAGCTCTCAATATAATCCATGAGGATGCATCGTCGTGACCTCCATTATCAATTGCAAATCAGCAGCCTCTCTTTCTAATCTCCCTTTGAAATTCCTTTGTAAGAGCACTGCTACTCTTAAGCCAGCAACTGAATGTTCTGGTTTCTAATGTCAGACTTATGTCCATTTATTCTTTGCATCCTCCTGGACTGAATCGTCCTGGATGTAATTGAGACCTAGGTTTCCTGTCTCATTACCAATGCTGGTATCTCTACACCTACTACCCCTCTGAATATCACACCTAATCCAATCAAGCCTGCTATTGTCATTCCCCTGCTGTTGCCATTCAACATCTCAAAACACCTTTATAAAGTTTATATCTCCAGTACCTCGTGTTACATTTTATGGCACACATGGCCCGGCCCAACAAAGTGATGTTTATGTCAGATCCAGCCCTTGTAACAAATAAGTTGGACACCTCTGCTCTAGAAGACCTTTTTCCCATTCCGGGTTTTGCAGCCCCTCAGAGAAACATTGTCTAAAGGAGTATTGTGCAATTATTAACACAGTTTTTTAATTAAGTTGAACTTATATGTGTGTGTGGCATGCCATCACGACCCCTTGTACCATGCATCCTACTACATGCGAGGGGGAACAGCTGTATCTCTGATTCACCAGCAGAAGCTTTGTTCCTTGTGTTAGCTGTGAAAACTTTAAACATCTACATAGTTTTAGAAGACACACTATTTGGCAAGTTATCTTTGAAATACAGTCAGCTAACCAATTCTCAGCCTCACACTGCTGCAACACATTTTGGTGAAAAAGGCTTTGTGGAGCACAATAGCTAAAGGTTCATAACTAGACCATAAAGCCAGATTCTTTGCAAATGACCAAACTAAAATCTACCTCCACCCCACCTTTCCCAGCAATGAATGGCTAGGTCTCTGTTTAGTAAGAGACAGTCATGGTAACATCTTGTCAGAGTCTGAGGCAGAAACACAAAGTAATTTCTTGTGGACTCAGCCCATAATAATTTGGCTGGGTTTCTCTCCTGCAGTTTTTTAAATTGATTGTGGGCTGGTAGAACATTAGTTCAGACTTCAAGTTTGATCTGAAACTTGGAGCTAGGCAGACAAATATTTATAATAGTAGTGATGCAGTGTTTAAAACATTTGTGTGTGTTGTGTATGTGTGTTTGTGTGGAGAGAGACAGACAGAGAGTGTGTGTCATACTGTATGTCAGTTTTTCAGGGAATGAAGGGGAAGAAATGAAACATTAGCTCAGCCCTCAGTGTTAAGAGCCTGGTTTAAAATTATCCTATCTTATAGCCAGGGCTTTTTTTGTAGAAAAAGCCCAGCAGGAACTCATTAGCATAATAGGCCACACCCAACAGCAGACACTTATTAGCATATTAGGCCACACCCTCGACAGCACAGCACATTAGCACATTAGGCTGCACCCCCATGTTACCAGAAGTGTGGTCATCCAGCCACACACCCCTTTTGCTTCTTATTCTGTTTACCTTGTTGTCAAAACCCAGAGCTTTTTTTGTAGCAGGAACTCCTTTGCATGTTAGGCCACACACCCCTAATGTAGCCAATCCTAATGAGTTTCTGCTGTTGGGTGTGGCCTATTATGCTAATGCGTTCCTGCTGGGTGTGGCCAACTCAGGAGCCAGCCGGAACTCCGTTCCTGTGCGTTCGTGCCCAAAAATAGCCCTGCTTATAGCACATGTGTTTCAATATGGCCTTCTTTCCAGCGTACACCTACATCGTGATGCTGAGCTTCCATCACACTACTCACAAGAATGGGAAACAAACAAACACCTTCTCTGGGCTGCATTCATGAACATTTAAAGGGGCTTAATGCCTGGATAAAGAAAAGCAGTGGAGTGCTCTCTTGTTCATGCCAGTTTTACTCCCCTTGAGAAGAGCTCACCTTTTCCCAACAGATCACCTCAGGTAACTTTGAGTGTAGTTTCCTAAAAGCTTTTTCAGGAGGAAAAGGGCCACGAGGAGCAAGAAGCAGCCAGGTAAGTTGCAGAGCCTCCCCCCGGCCCGCCTTCAGGTACAAGCTCTCCCCTCTCTGTGAGGGCAGATCTGTGCATTCCCTCCCCCCCATAGCTAGCAATCCAAAAGAGTCCAGTGGCACCTTTAAGACCAAAGTTTACTCAGGTACAAGCTCTCCCTCCTCTGCGAGGACAGTTCTGCACGTCCCCCCCCCAAAATAGCTAGCAATCCAAAACAGTCCAGTGGAACCTGAGCGGTGGGTGTTGCCTTCTGACACACTTCCAGTGATGTCAGGGGTTTGGCATATGCAAATAAGTTATGCTAATGAGTTGTGCTAATGAGCCCCTGCACCTCTTTTTCTACAAAATGACCCCTGACTAGGAGTAAGGCCCATTGTGGGAAGAAATACAATGAGCTCTAGAAGGAAGGTACAGAGGGACCTCAGCAGGGTATAATTCCATAGTCCATTGTCCAAAGCAGTGATTTTCTCCAGGGGAACTGATCTTGGAGATCTCCGGGTGCTGCCTGGAGGCTGGCAATACTAAGGGGAGGGCCAGACCTGTAGATGTGAGGGGTAGAGCCTGGGGAGGGCAGGGTTTGGGGTGCGAAGGGACTTCAGCAGCATATAATGCCATAGAGTCCATTGCCCAAAGCAGCCTTTTTCTCCAGGAGAACTGATCTTGGAGATCTCCAGGTGCTGCCTGGAGGCTGGCAATACTAAGGGGAGGGCAGACCTGTAGATCTGAGGGGGGCAGATCTGTAGATGTGAGGGGTAGAGCCTGGGGAGGGCAGGGTTTGGAGGGACTTCAGCAGCGTATAATGCCATAGAGTCCACTGCCCAGAGCAGCCATTGTAATAGCTGGGAAATTTTCTGTAGGGGAAATGACGTGCTGTGGCTGGGGAACACAGTGATTTCTGGGAGATCTCCAGGCCCCACATGGAGATTGGCAACTCCAGTGACTGTTTAAGGGAAGATTGGGATATGTATTTTGGCAACTCCAGTGACCGTTTAAGGGGAAATTGGGATATATATTTTATTTCAGGACACATTCAATGACTCGTAACAACAAACTGTTTAGAATGTTAGAGGCAAAGGCCAATCAGGCCGCATATGCAAATGACCTCTGTCTTCTGACTGGCTATTGGGGGGAGAGGAACAGCAAACTGCTTAGAATATTGGAGGCGAGACTCAGGCAACGCAGCCAGTGGATAGAGACAGCTTCTGAGTGACAGATCAGGCAGCGAACTGATTTGGGAGCGTGTGGAATGTTCAGGAGAGTCCATGACCAAAATAGAATTATATATAAGGAGAGATTGGGATATAAGGATTTAGACCATCTGGATGTGAACAGCTTCCCAATCCCATACTCTAGAAAGCCAAACAGACACTCATGTATTCAAAAACAACCAGAAGACAATTATATATTCAGAGACTGCCCACATTAGAATGGATTACGATGCCATCCACAGTGGCCCTTCAGCCATTCATAAGTGGTTTCCTATAAGACAAGGAAATGAACCTTGCTGCTACTAAAGCAGCAGTGTGATGTAACTGTTCTCCTCACTACATGGTGTTGGCAGTCCACTTTTTCATGCCAGTTTTACTCCCCTTGAGAAGAGCTCACATTTTCCCAACAGATCACCTCAGGTAACTTTGAGTGTAGTTTCCTAAAAGCTTTTTCAGGAGGAAAAGGTACTATTTGACTTCTATACTTAAAGCTCTAAACCTCTGGGTATCCAAACTTTGGTTCTTTTGATTGGATTAAGGAATACATCATTCAAATGGCAATTCTGTCTACCTATTTAAGTAATAATTTATCTTATGAAGTGAGGTGATAAAATGTATCTTTCTTAGGCTATTTTGCTCGGCCTTGACTTTCAAACCATAGCATGCCCCCATTGTCCATTATCTGGGGCTCCCCCTGCTTTTTCCCGAACCTACTCTGCTACGCTCTTTCTGCAAAAGTACAGTCAAAACAGGTTTGCTCACCATGTGGACAGGAAGGCTTGGATTTCTGAAACTTCCCCCCACATCAGCACCATTTTACAACCCTCACCCCTCTGTGGCTGACACACACACACCCCTGCATACAGGAGGGCTTTTTACACTTTTTTGTTTGTTCATAGAAGAGCAGTTGTTAGTGGGCAGAGCTGGCTTGGAATCCAAGCAAGGCTGGGAAAAGATTTCCCACCCACTGTGATCACTTCTTGCCTCCTTTTTCTTCTGTCTGAGCTGCTATACAGAGTTCTATTCCATTGCGCTGCAATCCCAGTCTGCATATCATGGCCTAACTGCCAGGCCCACTGTCATGATCTAGGCTGTGCCAGTAGAGGCCTACTAGGTCCAAGGAGCCTGGCTAGCAGTAGGAAAAGAGGAGGGCTGGGAATAAAAGTTCTGGAGCAGCAGGAAGAGCTGTTCTTTCTTCCAGAGGGCAGAGCCAGAAGAAAGGCTGCTGCAGGGGAAAAACCCTCATCCTGGGGGAAGGGTGAGTAGTGTAAGGCCACTTGAGATAGTGAGCTACAGAAAGTATATTTAGACGTGTTAGGGCATTTGATTTCTTTTCTTTTCACCCACTTATGTTATTATTCTGCACCTTGTTCTTTGACCTCCTATAAAATAAACCTTTTTCTTGTTTCACTCTGTCTGGTCCTCACGCCTGTTATTCGGCCAAAAGGGAGGTCTGAGGGTCTTGGGAGGGTACTCTGGGCCTTCTCAAAGGAACTGAAATCCAGAGAGGTGGCAGCGTCAGGTGACACCCCACCTGAGCCGTGACACCCACCTTCTACAAACAGCATGCAGAGCAGAAATGGAGGTCAGTGACACCTATTCAATAAGTATTCGTTCAACAGGTACAACATGCCCCAAAAGGGCATGTAACCCACAGTTTTGAATAGGAGCAACTGGATTTCTAATTCCCTTTTAGCAGCAAGTAAATAGAGGGAAGTGTTATACTCTAAAGGCTTTTCCCCTCTGGTTCTCCTTTTCAAAACCATGCCTTAGTTTAACTTGTAAGTGCATGACAATAGGAACACTTTGGTCTCATAATGCAAGGCAGCCATTTGGTGTATAATTACCTGTTCTCATGCCAGTGAAAGTTTCCACAATATCAGCCAAACGGGAAGCACCAGCCAAAATATCCCTGGTACATTCCAGGCCTCCCCCCTCAAATTTTGATGGCAAAAACACTTTACTTCCAAAAGTAGTGACATCTACAAACGTATCGCCTGGCACAGTAGGTTATGAGCTAATAGGAAAAAGGTCTGTTCTATGAAAACCATTCTTCCAGATGAAAAAACTAGGAAAGAGATTGGCAAGCCCAAAATTTATGATGACACATTAATCCATTTTTTTTGCATGCTAAGAGAATGTGCCTCATGGTATAAGGCAGCATATAATAGAACAGAATGAAAAGGACTGGAAGCTAAAGCAGGATACAGTGTGGTGTAGACAAGGCTCATGAAGGCACTATGCCAACAACCACTCCTAGAACAAGCTTCCCAGCACTAGTTGGCATCCGTGCAGAGACAGCACTGTTCAAACGAAGAGCAGTGTCTCCTACAATCAGGCTACAAGTACTTTGCTCAAGAACTTTGGTAGGCAACCTAACACTGATATCTGAACATTCCTCAGGTTTCGTTTTCTCAGCTGCCCTTCACCTGACAAAGCATGATGGCAGGGGGAGAACAAGGCAATATATTAATTTATACAGATTGGTGTGCCAGCTTATATTCACCAACACCCATCTTATCTGTAATAAATATATACAAATTCAAAATAAAAGTTTTTTAAGAACCCTCCCCCCAAAATGGGACTGATTAACTTTGCCCTCCAAATAACTTTTGGACTGCCTCAAATCCTACAATCTTTCAGTCAGCTATGACCTGTTGACCCACTGCCTCGCCAACATAGGAGTGTGGGCTGACCTTGAAGTGGCTCACTTTATTTCTCCATGGTTGGCGAAAGAGGGTGGCACTAGGAGAGGAGGTATCACCCTGACAACCCCTAGTGTGGGGGATCCCTCAAGGGGGGGATCCCTCTCTCCAATGTTATTCAACATCTATATGCACCCCCTTGCCCAGCTGGCTTGGAGGTTCAGGCTGGGTTGTCACCAGTATGCTGATGACACCCAGCTGTGTCTGTTTATGGATGGCCAACTGCATGCCACCCCATCTATTTTGGCTGAAGGGCTAGAGGCCATAGCTGGGTGGTTGAAGCAGAGCCAGCTGAAACGGAATCCTTCAAAGACAGAGGTTCTGTGGCTGGGTGGGAGGGCTACAGGATTGGGGTGCCAACTCCCGGCTCTTGACGGTGTACCTCTAGCACCAGTACCAACTGCCAAGTGCCTGGGTTTGCTCCTGGATGCCTCCTTATCTATGGAAGCCCAGGTCACAAACATTGCCAGACTGGCGTTTCTCCAGCTGCGCCAGATCATCAGGTTCAGAATAGTAGTAGCTCCCAACTGCTTTTCAAAAGAAATACAGAGTATTATCAGCACACTAATAACCATCACTTCATAATGATGGACAATCTTACTCAATGGCTGTATATAAAATAAAGTTGGGCAATATCCCATAGAGTAAGTCTCAAGGGTAGTGAGTTCATGGCAGAGGTGAGATTTGAACAGACAAAGATTTGATGGCTGATGTTTCGGTCTTTTACAGAAGGATCACATGCAAGACTTCCTGCAATCTAAGCCCATTGAAATCAATGGAGTAACTTTGTATAGGAGGGAACTCTTAGCTTCTTAAATACATTTGCTCTCCTAAATGGTCCCCAGAATCATTTTAAAATAAAGACATCAGGAAGCCTATGGTGAAGGAAACAAAATTAACTTCACTCAACAGAAAAGGGGGGGGGATCCTTAAACACTGTTTGCTACTACAGTTATCAAGACACCTTAATCTCTCTGAAATATAGAACAGTCAATTTCCAAGCAAATATGACCAAAATCCTTCCCAGCTATGCTGTTTCGTTCAGTCAGCGGTGATCCTGTTGCTTTGCGTGCATGTTTGCCAATGTTCCCCATTAATAAATGCAACTCTGAGAAGTACTGTTCCACAAAGGGTGCATTCTTCCATCACAGTTACAACACAGAAACCAGCTGCTGGGAAACTATTTGCAAAGGGAAGGAGCTGTCTCCTTTTGTACTCTGCAAGTTATCTTTGAGACCTAGACACGCTGGCTTTAAATCCATGGTAGAGACCAGCAGCAGCCTCTCAAGATTGCTGCTCCTCTCAGCAACTCAGAAGCCTAAACCTTCATTCCCCTGTAGGAGGACAAAGTAACCAACACAGCTGGTTTTTCCTTTGCAAACTAATGGCACTGAATAAGATCTATGTCAGTAGATGCGAAACCTCATTTAAAAAACACCAGGGGTTTAATGTGTCAGCGTTCAAGAAAAGTATCAGGGGATCTCAGTCAGAAGGAAGACAGCAGGGGATCTTCCAACAGCAATGACCAAACAGCTGTGCCTAGCTTCCAGGATCTGGAACTACCTGGCCCTGCTCAGGATTCGCATATACCAGACAGAGGTCATGGTCATGAGAATTCCCAGGCTGTTTCAAAAGGTGCTCTTTCTGTATTCTGCTCCCTCAACAATACAGAGCTGGTTACAGCAGCCAAGCCTGTGTTTTGGCTCATACACTCCCCTTGGCTCAACTTCCTTTGGAAAATGCGTTCTGCCTTATGCACAGAACTAGACAGCTAAAGCAGCAAAAAAGAAACTATCAGTGCCAATCTCTACTTCATCCTGGCATCCTTCCTCCAAGGCACTACTTTGAGCTGCTTTCAAGCATTCTCTTCTTTCACACCAAATCAGACCAGCTGCTGTGCTTTTGTTCCTTGTAAAGGGCATCCATTCTATCCTCTCCAGAATCACACATTTCCAGATAATCATATTAAGTTCCCCCTCAGAATCATATTAAAATCCCCCAACAGGTCATGAGCATTATAGAAAAGGCAAAACAAGTTTCTGGAACATCATGTATTATTGTAAACCCCCCCCCCCCCATCTTCTCTGTGACAATCCCATTTCTGGCACAAAGACACCAGTTGTGCCTTTGAGGTAGTAATTGGGAGCTCTTATTCCTAACGACACATACTCAAGCAACAGAGCAATTCAGCTCAGTACTGGATTTGTATGATACTGCAGGGAAACCAAACTATTTTCCTCCATAACAAAGTGCTCATGACTTACCAACTACATTCACACATTAAGCATGAAATACTCACATGCAAATATGTTAAAGTTTCACTTGTTTCCTTACCTCTACCAATTTAATCTCTCTATATTATAAAGGCGTTTTGGGGTGGCCCCTGACCTATGGGGTGGCGCGATTAAATGTGCTCCCTCAGCCATTGGCCCGCCAGCTGCCGCTCAAGGCTGCTGGCATGCCATTCGCTGGGTGGCTGGCAGGGGAGGGATTAGGCCTCAGTCTCCTTGCAGCGCCTGGACGGGACAGACACTCTATTGGCCGGGGACCACCAATGGAGCCACTGCGGCGACTGTCCTCACCCCACTGCGGGTCGCCGCCTGGGCAGTGTGCAGCCACATAACGGGCAGGGCAGGTGCTTTGCCAGGGAGAGGGGAGGCCTCCCCCCGAGCCTGCCACCACCGTCCTCGCTGAGGCGGCCAGCCAGGGAAAGGCCTCTGGAGACCACCGTGACAACTCTCTCCACTCGCCCTGACCCGCCGGCGCCTCCACCAACGGTGCGGTTCACGGGGGGGGGGGCAGCCCAGCTGCCCTGACACCTGGGGTTTCCAATGGGGGCTGGAGGCCCGAGGGGAGCTGCAGCTGGCCAGCCTCAGGCAGGCCCTCTGCTGCGGGCAACTCCGCCTGCTGCTGCCGCCCTCCTCACCAGGCTGGTTGAGTGCAGATGGACTGCTGCCTGGCGCTTCAGCGGGGGGGCCTCTGCCACCACCCCCTGTATTGAAGGCCGTACAACCAGGCTCTGACGTCACCACAATGGCGACGAGATTAGTCATAACAGTTCCCCGAAGCTTCCCTTCCCCCCCCTTCCCCCCCATCTTTGCAATGGGGAGACGCTGGGGAGGTGGAGGCTGGGGGGGGGGAGCAGTTGCTTTGGGGTCTCACTGGGAGGTTGGGTGACGGTTCGGTTCGGTGCCTGGCCGGGCGTCTTCCAGGCCCTCCTCCACCGCCTTTCCCCGGGTCTCCTGAACCAGGCCTCACCGCCCGCCGGCGGGTCCCGAGTGGGGTCGCTCAACCTTCACGCGGAAGAGTCGAGGCGCCCTTTCCCCGGCCATGTGGGGTCTTGGTGGGGTTCTTTGCATTTCTTGCACCGGGAATTCAGAGGCTGGAGTCCCTTTGGCAAGCATGTCGCCCTGGTGTGAAGTCCAGCATTTCGGCAGCGGCAGCAGCCCCCCCCCTGTTTTTTAAAATGTGTGTGTGGGGGTGTGTGCGTACATGCGTGTGTGCATATGTGCCCATGCCTGGAAGTCATGGTGACCTCTGGCGACTCACAGAGCCACAAGGTATAGATAGGGACTCTGGGGCAAGGGATGCTCTGTATTCTTGGTGCTTGGGGGGCAAACAGTGGGAGGGCTTCTAGGATCCTGGCCCACTGCT
>NW_015167584.1:145285-181075 GCF_001447785.1 Gekko japonicus | reverse complement strand
CCGTGACCGAGTGTTGGCTTGTGAATGTGAATGTAGTCACAATGAACCTTGTACACCAATATGCCACCAATATGCAGTGCAGCTGCTTTTTTTGGTAACTGGAGATTATGATTGAAGTTTACTGTATGTGAAGACGTCTTACCAAAGTATGAGTTTGTGCATATTACTATCTCATGCTGTGTCAATGTTAAATAAAAAGTAATACTGAAAACCAGAAGTTATTAAACTCTTAGTATTATTTGACTATGCTCACATGCAAAGTGAGGATGACAGCCGTGTGATGAACCACATTCATTGTTCTGTCATCTTTGATGCAAGCAGTGTGCTTTTAAGTGTCCTTTGAAAATTCTAGTCTATAAGGCTGGCTTTAATAATGAGCAGAAGAAGGGGATGTGAAGGGAAACCCCAGTTCCCTTCTGGATTTGTTGTGGCAAACTGAAGCAAAACCCACTGATCTACCCCCCAAAAACCTGAAAGAGTGAGAATTGACAATACCATCATACAACAGACATCCACCACTCTCCAATATTATATGCTTGTAAATTATATGAAACATACACCCAAATATGCAATGGAAACTGAACTCAGTAACACTGTAAGCTAGTGTAAAGTGTCTGGAATACTGCAGTGAAAGAATCAAGAGAATATCTTGTTGAGTACACGAGAAAATGCAATTTAAAACACTTATGAAAGTAGCTGGCAACTGCAGAGTTCAGGGTTGGTTATGACTACATGCGGTGACGTCAGAGCCTGGTTGTACGGCCTTCAATCTATAGGGGGCAGTGCCTCTGCCCCAGCCTGCCGCCACCGTCCTCGCCCAGGCAGACAGACACGGAGATGGTTTCAGAGGCCCCTGCGTCACCTCTCCCTGCTCGCCTGGCCAAGCCGACAGAGGCTGCGCCCGGGCTACCAGGGACAGCCGCTCCAGTGCGGGGGGGCTCTGCCCGCACTGGCTCCCACTGCCCTCCTCACCAGCCCGGGTGACTGTGGACGGGCTGCTGCCTGGCACTTCACCAGGGGGGGCCTCCGCCCCAGCCTGCCGCCGCCGCCCAAATGGACGGGCATGGAGACACCTCTGGGGGGCCCCGCATCACCTCTGCCCGCTCACCCACTGAGCTGAGAGAGGCTGCAGCCGTGCCGCAGGGGACAGCCGCTCCAGCACGGGGGGCTTTGCCTGAACCTGCCAGCACCGTTACCCCACGACGCCGGGTGATCGCCTCCGGAGCCCCCCACCTCACCACTTCCTGCTTGCCCGCTGGCAGCCCTGCAGTGTCCCTTGCTCTATGCCCAGAGGAAGGCAAAAAATCTCCAGGATCCCTGGGGTAATCTGACCTGAAGGAAAATTCCTTTCTGACCCAAAGTGGCAACTGGCATTACCCTGGACATATAAGAAAAGACCACAAGAGCCCAGCACTGGCTCATCCCTTCCTGCCCTACCTCTCACAATATGCCTAAATCCGATATGCTTAAATCCATAGTGAGTAATAAAATCAGCATTTTTGCATATCTATCTTAAACTGGCTCCTAAAGCAGTTTACAGTGTTAAACTCAATTGTTAAGAACACAGACTAAAAGCTGCAATAAGGTCACCTATAAAAATCATAAACTTACAAGACATGAAAAGGCAGCAAGAGGGGGAGAACCATGATTCAGCTTCAGTAAAATTTTGCTGTTAACATCTGTAGCAAATCTTTATTTAGAAAATAAAAGTATTTTTAAAAGGAGGCTTTGGCTTAACCTTATTGCCCAATATCCCTCGTGCATCCAAAGAATGGCCCACAGCACCTTCTGTAACATCCAGCTCCAATGTGACTGGAAGCAGAAGATATCCATCCTACATTATACTTTAGAAAGGGCACTGTGGGTCAGTGTAGCACTGAGACTGCTCCTGTAATGGCACAGGAAAGCAAACACGCTAGGTCATTGTGCTGTTCTGATATTTAGAGCTTCTGGCTCAATGATCATAAGCTGTCAACACTTGTGACATTTGTACACAAGAAAAACACTGATGCCTGACAAAATCAGGCAATTACAGACTCAACATTTAGGCAAGATAATAAATTACAGCACTCCAACAGACATCCCAAATTACAATGGAAACATAAAAACATCCTACCTGCAGGTCAAAGATCCCAAATTACAATGGAAACTTAACAACATCCTACCTGCAGGTCAAAGAACTTGCTGTACCGGCGATAAATGACCTCTGTAGAGCCACTGGACCAAATGACTTTGATAATATAAACCTGTAATGAAGAAAGAAGATAATTTTTAGATAGATTGCATTAAATGGAACCATTATGATGGCTCCAAGGTCCCAGTAATGAATGAAGTTATATTTCAAATGCATAAAGTTGGATCCTACTACTCTGGCTCAGGTAAGTGGAACAGAGTGTCAGAAATATAATCTGTTAAATTTCATATACCAATAATACCAGCCAAAAAAATATGCCACCATTAGTGAATCAAAAAAGCAGCTGCTGTACCCATGGATATGTGGAAACAAGGATGCGTCCTCCATACCACTACATCCACAAGACTGTTTCAACTGGCCATAAGGGACCATAATAGAGAAGTAAAAATATACACAAGGCCAATAGTTCTGAAATGCATACCTGTACTGCTCAAATAATATTTCTGGGTTAAAAAAAACTACAGTTATACACAGCTGACTCCTAGCATATATGTTTTCCTATATCTAGGTCTCAGAAAATGAATACGTGTGCTTTCTTCACCAGTATCTAGGAAAACCATACAGAAAGGTACCTTTGCGTTGTTTACAAACTCAACTTTCATTTATTTTATGCATACTATTAATTGTCCATCTTTCTCACTGAGACTCAACACAGATTACCGAGTTAGCCAGTACAATCACCAGGATGCAACATTCAGTAATTAATGAATTAGAATTACGACTGTAGAAGTCTGGAACCAACCAGAAATCTAAAAAATAGAACTGGAGCAAAGCATAAATTGACACATTAACTGATGCAAAAATTACACAGTAGGCTCCTACTTACAGTAAACTATACACAGTAGTATAGATTACAGTCCCTAATTGTTCAGCCAAGTAACTTTGTAACCTCTTTTGTACAGTGCAACCCTCTTGCCTGCATAGAAAAGCCCTCTTGAGTAATTTGGTTTTGCACAGTTTGCAGAAAGCCAAGAGGGGGGGGAGCCTTCCTGACCTCCTCAGGCAAGCCGTTCCATAAGGTGGGGGCACCAACAGAGAAAGCATGTGTATGGGCAGTTATTGATTTACCCCTTTGCAGGTTGACACCTGTAGGAGGCCCTGCTCAGATGAATGTTATGGCAGAGCACAGGGGGAGAGGTGGCCCCACAGATAGGAGGAATCAAAGCCATGTAAGACTGACAAACACTGATCCATCAAATTAAACGGTCTCTACAAAGCAAGCCATGCCACTGAGAAAATGTGGTTTTAAAGTGGTTACTAAACTGTTGCTTTCAGACACAGTCAGCCCTTAGGACTAATATTCTAGAGTTATTTACACATATTGTTTCTATGCCTAGTTTCCAAATTGAAAAGGCACTTCGCTTCACTATTTTGGCCTCTTCTCCCTAAGCCTAGTTGCAAAATTAATCACCACTCAATGATCCAAGATGTCTGGTGCATGGTGACAAAGAGCAGAGCCTACTATCCAGCACTGCTGAGAAGGTTTAGAAATATACGGAATCTGTTTCTTGGGGGAAAGAGATCAAGTTCTCCTGAGTTAGCTAGTTTCCCACCCACACACAAACTCCACTGGCCTGGTAAAACTGGAAAACATTTAGAGATCATCTTGGCTGTCAGCCATGCCACATAATGACCATATATCCCCCTATAAAGTCGAAGTCGAAGCTTAAAGATCTGCTGCCTTTTCTTCCTTTCTGTTTGTTCACCTCTTGAAAACAAGCAAGTTGCATTGAAGATCTGTGGCACTATTTTACCCATGTCCCACTAGCAATTGAGAGAGGGATTATTTGTAGCAAAAAAAAAAAAAATCTACTTCTCCATGAATTTTCACATGCTTTTTCCTATGAGGTTAACTTAATTGTACCTCAGCATTTCAGAGGGCCTACCTGGACTATTGCTTGTTAGCATGCTACCTTTAACATATTACCACGCCAGCACATATAAGTGCCTTTACAAATGGCCAAGAATACATGCTATACCAGTAAGGGTTTTCCTGCAGCCCATGTCTAATTTGTCCACTGGGAATTTGCCCTCAATCTCAGGATATTGTTTACCATGCTGAGGAGCTATGAGAACAATTTTGGAGTGACTTCATTTGCAAATGGACCAGTGAATGAAATCTCTCTTATTCTTCACCAGATATCTAACTGTAAAAAGATTTTCCCTTTTTCTTGGATGACCTTCCACAGCTTCCTCCACCATTAGTCCTTGGCTCACATATTTTTCTTCCACTTTCTACACACCCATTCCACTTCTTGTCTTCTGGTCCTTCCATGCAGTAATATGGCCCTCACTTCACACATAAAATTGCTGCATGAAGATGGTTCCACATTAAAATGGAAAGTGCTACTTCCCATGTGTACATGTGTTTACACACACACACACAAATATACTGCTGTGCACAGATGCTTTAATTTTCCTTGGCAGGAATGGGCCTCCCAAGAGAATTGGTGAAGCTTTGCTTCTGGCCCACTTCAACCGTAGCAAAGGATAGTATTTAGAAACCCCTTGCAAGGAAGATTTTGACTTTTTTTTCTTTTTTGACATTTTCTAATTGAAAGGAGACAGCCCTGAAAGTAAGATGACCCCCTTAAAAATGCTATACACACACAAAAAAAAATTGGACATAACAGTAATGTGTATGCAAATGTAAGATGGCCTCCTTTTTTATGACATACTTGTGCAAATTCTAGCCTTGCCTTTGAACAAATATTGTATGCCCTTATCTCCACAGGTTTCACTTCACTACTGTGATTTTAAGAAAAGTCTGTCTTACACAAATAATTTTCATACATCTGATTAAAGTCTCAGGTATAACTGTATGCAAGCAGAATAAAGAAGTGGGGGGAGGGGGAACAAAAGATATACAGGCTCTTCCAGCCCCAGTGGAAGTCTCTCTCTCTCTCTAGGCAGGCTGCCAGTAGCAATACATTACTGAAATGCTACAGAATGCTTAGCAAGCCAGAACGTCTGAGGGCTAAAGACCTAAATGATGTCATGCTGACTGCTTTGCAGCAAGCTCTTCTGGTGAAGCGAAGTGTATCTTGGGAGTCCTCTGGAGGAAATGGAACACTTTATTAGCCAGAGATAGCCTGTGTATTCCTAATCACACTGTCGACAACTGTGAATTTCACATCACGGAAAGATGTTAAGAAAAAAAAACATTTATGAGTGTTTTTCATTGATTATTCAGTGATCCATACAACTTATGCATGCTGAAACTGTGGGTTGGTTCAAACACTCACCATTTTGATTGTTCCATACACAGAGTGGGAAACTGGGACTGAACTTGACCAACCACCATGTATTCAATATAATAAATATTATGCAGCATCAGCACATCTCAGGAAGAGGCCCTTTATGCAAGCCCTATGCCTTACTACCAGCAGAGATTACCTGACTGGAAAGCTTGTAAAGGCACCCTATGACTTTTAGCTGCTGGGGGGGATCAATGTGCCACTCTGGAATCACAACAAACAGAAACATGAAACTGAATAGTAATGTTTATTATTATTTCCGCAGTAAGAATTAGAAATGTAGTGAAAACCTAAATTTTCTGGGTCAAACAAGGTTGCCAGGTATTCCCTGGCCACAGGCAGAGAATAGAGGGTAGGATTGCCGGCAATGTTCCCTCTAAGCTGTGGAGTCTTGTGAGCAAAAATTCTACATTAAGGTTGTGAGTGAGCAATTGGGCTACTGCATAAATTAGCTTGCTCTGGAGACATCTTTCCTGAGCTAAGACAAAAACATGTGAGCCGGAGGCTAAAAAATTGTGAGCTAACTCACACTAACTCAGCTTAGAGGGAACACTGGTTGCCGGATCCAGATTGGGAAACTCCTGGAGATTTAGGCATGGAGTCTGGGGAGGAGTGGGGTACAGTGGGGTACAATGCCATCCACCCTCCAAAGCATTCATTTTCTCCAGGGGAACTGATCTCTGTAGTCTGCAGGTGAGCTGTAATTCCAGGGAATCCCCAAGTCCGACCTGGAGTTTGGCATCCATAGAGTGAAATATTAGGTTATCACAATTTTCTTATTCTCAATAATAAAACATTTCTCTTCTACCCTTCACTGGTTTATATAGATAAAAAATGAGGAGTGGCAAAGTATTTTCAATACATGTATATAGTTCAATAAGAAGGATAATATAAAGTTTTCCAAGTGAACAAGACAGACCTATGATTGAGTATACCAAACAGTTCTGGACTTAAATTCTTTAATAGTAGCCCCAGTGCTGCATGGCGAGAGACATGTCTAAAAGCAGTTCGTGATCTTACCTAAGGATGGTGGGGAGGGGAGAAAAGAGAGGAAAATAAATCCCCTGGGCCCTTGCTAGTCCTTGGACACGCATAAAGTAGTTCTTTGGACCCTTGCCATCACCAGTTATTATATAAATTGTTTTAACTTCATTTCTGACTGGAACAACAACAACAACAACAACAACAACAACAACAACAACAACAACAACAATAATAATAATAATAATAATAATAAATTTCATATACCTTCAGGAAATTGAGCGAAGCTTTTAGCCCCATTCCCCCTCCATATTACTATAGCTAAAGCAATGAGACAGACCAATAAAAAGTGACAAATGATTAACATTTCTTCTTTAGTAACAGACTGTGGGAGTTGGAAATGTGTTATGTCCTGAGAATAGACCTGTTGGTTTGGTCACTTCTGATTCAGATTTTAGTCACAGATGAAAAATATATATTATAGGAGAACACAGATATATATAGTGGTCTGATTAAGAGTACTAACTTACAAATATGAAAGAGTAAACACCACACACAACCTTCTCCTACCCGTTACTTGAATACTGCCAGATCAGATATTTGCTTTTGAAGAAAATGCCTAAAGGGTCTCCCATAACATTTGAAAATGCAACATTTAATGCAAGATTTTTTTAAAGCAATATATGTCTAAGCTATATAAATTGTTACAGTAGCTGAGGAAAAAATGAAAAATTATTTCAAAAGGCTGCCAGAACCTGCAAGGGAAACCTCTCCCAGAGATGCTCTCCAAGCCTAAAGACCAGTCCTGTTTGTCCCACACAGTCCAGTCCACTGGAACACTAGCAGCAGAGGGCCTGGGAAGAGCAGTGTAATGAGGATGAGTTCCTGCAGGATGTTGGCCAGTGTGCAGAGTTTCATAAACTCCACCACCTGTCAACAACACAGCTGGGCTCAATTTCATCCCAGCCTCTTTCCTTATGGCCTGGAAAGATACCATTGCTGGATCAACTGCTTTGCAAGGTCACAATTCTCACCTGCAACAGCCACCTTCAGACTGTCTGTTCTAGACCTTGAAGACTTCAGTTCTTGTCACTCCTGAAGCCCAGACCCTGTTCAGTGACCCTTTATAGGGTAAGTCCTGCCTCTTGGGGAGGCTAGTTGAAACCTGAGGTCAGAATAGATCCCTTTCTCAATCTGTTCCTGTGCTGAGAGTATGTGTGTGGACATTTTCTTTTAAATAAAAGTTTAAATAAAATTGAGCAAGTGCAGTAAGCTGTCCCTGTGGTAACCAGACATTAGGTAGCAGGAGATGTAGGCACAAGGCAAGGCCATAGAATGGCAACTCAGGGAGGGGAAGCTGAGAGCCCTGACCCTCCTAGGAGGAACTCCTACACAGGACAGGTGGTGGCAGTGGGTGAACCAAAAGATGAACAGCACCTCTGAGGGTGGAGAAAGTTTGGAGGGTAGCACCTGCCAGGTGGAGACTTGGATGGCTACTGATCCCCAGATGCCTTGAAGAGCAAGATGGAACAGTACTTGTGGGTCAGTGGGGTTAATCTGCCACATTTACCATTAGCATCATAGGAACAATTTTAGCGATCTACTACATTTTTCTCCCATTCTTCCTACAAAGCAGCTTAGGGTGATGTATGTAGTTCTACCTCCATTTTATCCTTATAATAACCCCGTGAGGTAGTTTAAGATGCAACCATGTGACTCTCCTAAGGTCACCTAATGAGCTTTATATCTGGGTAGGGATTTGAACCAGCATCCGCACTATTAACCCAACACTCTAAACCAGGGGTGTCACACATACAGCCTGTGGACCGAATCCAGCCCCTGCAGGGCTGCTATGTGACCTGCAAGCAACTGGCTCTCTGCTGCTTCCGATTTCCTGTTCCTGCATCGCAGCTCCTTTTGCCCAGTCTCTTATTTCTGTTGCGTAGTGCGCAGCCTGCATCACCAAATCAGCCTTCCACCAAAGATACCAATTGCACCCTGCTAAGATTCCACTGCAGTAAACCATACTGACACAGTTCTTGTGGTTAACTATATACAGTGATTTATTTCCATATATACAGCTCTCTCCGACAAAGTGCTCCGTCATGCAATCATACAGAAGAAGTAGGATCCAGTGTACAGACTATACACACTTATATTCATAGACCAGCCAATCAGCTTACTGCTGAGTCACTGTGATACAGCTCAGCTCTACAACAGCCAGAACCTGTTTGCTCTGGTTCCCTGGACTGTCAGACATCTGTCACTTAGATTAGCATGATCACACATGCTGAATACTTATGACATTCAACAATTTCCGGCTTCACAGAGAAGAGAAAGAGAGCCAAGCCTCCTTTCCCTCAATTGGCTGAGGGTTCCTTCTCCTCCTGGGGGGGAGGGGGGAGGGGAAGGAAAGAGAGAGAGAGAGAGAGGAGGGAGAGAAACAGAGTCCCATGGCACTTTGAAGAAGAGCAACAATGTTTTATCCCAGGTATAAGCTTCTGTGTGCAAGGACACTTCTTCGGGAGAGGGAGGAAAAGAGCCAGAGAGAGAGAAATGGAGTCCCATGGCACTTTGAGAGATCCCCCTTTCCAATTCTAACAGATTGGTGAGGGGGGAGAAACCTTACAGCGCAGCTTGCATTCTTTATTAGAGGAAGAAGAAGAAGAAGAAGAAGAAGAAGAAGAAGAAGAAGAAGAAGAAGAAGAAGAAGAAGAAGATGATATTGGATTTATACCCCGCCCTTCACTACCCAAAGGTGTCTCAGAGAGGCTTACAAACTCCTTTCCCTTCCCCTCCCCACAACAGACACCCTGTGAGGTAGGTGGGGCTGAGATAACTCTGGACAGAAACTGCTCTTTTTCAAGAACAGCTGTGCCAGAGTTATGGCTTGCCCAAGGTCATCCAGCCAGGTGCAAGTGGAGGAGTGGGGAATCAAACCCAGTTCTCCCAGATTAGAGTTTGCGCACTTAACCACTACACCAAACTGGAAGGGAGCAAGAGTCCAGTAGCACCTTAATGACTAACAAAATTTGTGGCAAGGCACGAGCTTTCATGAGTCACGACTAACTTCTTCAGATATAGCTAGAATGTGAGTCCATCTGTCCCTATATCTTGGAGAGTGAAATGATTTCAGATGCCAAATGACAATAGCAGGCATTGGTAATGAGAGAAAAAACCTAGGTCTCAATTCAGTCCAGGAGGATGCATTGTCTTGAGCTTCATGATCAGTTGCAATTCAGCAGTCTCTCTTTCTAATTTTACTTTGTAAGAGAACTGCTGCTCTTAGGTCAGCAACTGAATGTCCTGGAAGATTCAAATGTTCCCCCATTGGTTTTTGAATGTTGTGGTTTCTAATAGCAGTAAAAAGAGTAAGAGTTCAGTAGAATATTAAAGACCAACAAAATTTGTGGAAGGTTATGTGCTTTCATGAGTCACTGCTCACTTCTTCAAACTTATTTCCATTTATTCTTTGCATCCTCCTGGACTGAATCCTCCTGTACCAAATTGATACCTAGATTTCCAATCTCCTTACCAATGCTGATATCTCCATGCCTACTACCCCTCTGCGTATCACACCTAATCAAATCACACCGGCTATTGCTTCTCATACCCAAGCCCTCCGCTCACACCAGTCGTTGCAGGGATCTCCGCCATTGTGGTTGGAACCTCTTCCGCGGTAGTGACTGGGTCACCCCCACCATCCTCGTCACCCATTTTGGGGTACAGGTTGGGGATTAAGGAGCTCTAACAATCTGTCAGAGTCCCACAGCAATCAGTCTCAACAACGTTCCTTCAGAAGGATCAAGTTTATTGAAGACAGGAAAGGCAGGTCATCTGCGCATACATTCTTTGTTAGAGCTAACTCTCCTGGCAGGAGAGGGGAAGATATACTAAGTTCAAAGTGGAACCCCCCTGATGGAGCTGAGCCAGTCACAGGTGCAAGCCTTGCACACCGAAAATAACAGGGCCCAGTTCCCAGGCAGGGCAAAGCGTGGAAAGTACCAAGGTCAGGCTAATAGATAAGACACAGCAGAAGAAGTGAAAGCTAACATTCCAGAACATAAAAACGTTCACCCAGTGGCCTCCTTCCCCCCTCCACATACAATGGCAGCATAGCTGACAGCCTGGCCCAACAAAGTGACATTTATGTCAGATCTGGCCCTCATTAAAAATGAGTTTGACACCTCTGCTCTAAACAGTGCACTTCAGAATTCTCATTTTCAGTATATCTGCATTCATAAGATAAAGGCTGATTTGCAAACAACCATTCATCTGGGACTAGTAGGAACTATTCAGGCAATGATCCCATATATAAAAGAAAGTCCCCTCAATGTAAAATCAATGCCCAGGCCAAACCCCTGGACCTAGAAACACGAAATTCAGGGAGAACACTCGTACCATGACGTAGATGCTGACTAAGAAGGAATTTTTAGACCCCTAAGGGGGTCAAAAGGTGTAAAATGTGCTCCCCCCATTGCTTCCTATGTGGCTGCCAGGCTGCTACCTCCTTGCACCCCCCACTCTCCGACTGGTCAGCTGCAGAGCTCAGTGTTTTGAGGTTAAAAAAAAAAACAGTTACAGGAGACTGCAGGGAGCTAATGACAGTTGAGGAAATCAGGAATGGCCAACAACCACCTCCCAATGGCTTCAAACACACTCCCCGCACCTACTCCTGACAGGCGGTTATCTGTCAAGAGCAGCAGTGGGTGCAAGGTGCTTAAAGCCATCAGGGAGTCTGCCCCAGCAGTAATGCCTTAGTGCTCCTGCTGGCCCAGCCTCCATAATGGCTTCCTCTCCCTCTCCAACATTGGACAGGCAGCTGCCTGTCCAGTGTAGGAGACAGGGTGGAATGCTTACAGCCACCAGGGAGGCTTGCTTAGCAGGATTGCCTTAGTGCTGCTGCTAGCCCAGCCTCACTGGTGCCTTTAAACACACTCCCCCCCCCAATACCAGACAGGCGGGGGTCTGTCAGGTGTAGGAGCAAGGCCAGGGTACTTTAACCCAGCAGAGAGGCCGCCCGAGCAGAAACACCTTAGCAATGCTGCTGGGCCAGCCTCCCCAGTGGCTCTAGATACACTCCCACCCACCACTCCTGACAGGCGGTTGTCTGTCAGGTACAGGAGCAGAGCATTGAAAGCCATCAGGGAGGCTGCCCAAGCAGCATCTCCTTAGCAATCCTGCAAGCCCAGCCTCCCCAATGCCTTCAGACACACTACCCCTCCTATACCTGACAGACAACTGCCTGTCAGGGGTTAGAAGGGGCGCAGAGTCCTTACAGCAATTGAGGAGGCTTGCTTAGCAGGATTTCCTTAGCGCTGCTGCTGGCCCAGCCTCCCTGATACCTTTAAACACAATCGCCCCCCCCTTACACCAGACAGGTGGGTGTTTGTCAGGTGTAGGAGAAGGGCCAGAGTACTTTAATCCATGAGGGAGGCCACCCCAGCGATGCTGCTGGCCCAGCTTAGCCACTCTCCCACCCACTATGGAAATATACCCCAAATTTGTAGAAAAGTGGTTTCCTGTATTAGTTTATTTAACTTCTCACTATGTGGGTTCTAGAAAATTGGTTCATATGAACTTGCTTAATATGTGATTGCTCTGATATTGTTTTGAATATGTAGTTGCGTCCCACTCCCTAAATGTGACATAAATGAGAAGCAATTTTGTAAAAAAATAAATGAATAAAAAATGCCCTGCACACCACCCCCCAATCCAATGCCTAGGCCAAATTCCTGTGCCAAGAAACCAAAAAAAGGGGAGTGCATTCCTACTGTGATGTCAACCCCCACAACGAAGAGATTTCTGAGAAACATGACCCCTAAGGGGGTAAAAAAGGGGCAAAATGTGTTCCCCCAATTGTTTTCCATGTGTCTGGGAGGTTGATGCCTCTTCCCCCCCCTCCCCCCCCCCCCGATTGGTCAACTGTGTAGCTCAGAATTCTGAAGTAAAACCTGCCTACTTGCACCCACCTCCCTCTGATTGCTCAGCTGTGGATCTCAATGTTCTAAGGTAAAAACAGTTAGAAGAGACTGCAGACAGTTGAGGACAGTTACAGAAATCAGCGATTCAAGACTCCTGAATAGACATTTCTCATAACAGCCAGCACGGCAACTGAGCTTATGGGAATGTTCATGGGGAGATAGTAAAGGACCTTTCCTAGGAGCCTGCTCCAGAGTGAGCTCACCAAGCA
The DNA here is from genome assembly GCF_001447785.1 of Gekko japonicus. Classification (NCBI taxonomy): domain Eukaryota; kingdom Metazoa; phylum Chordata; class Lepidosauria; order Squamata; family Gekkonidae; genus Gekko; species Gekko japonicus. The sequence goes on along the minus strand of NW_015167584.1, from coordinate 168,450 downwards.
GCCTTGTGTCAGGACCCACAGCAAAACAACGAAGTACACGCTTCTAGGAAGGTTTTACTTTTATTGAAAAGCCATAGATGCAGTAACATGAACACTGTTAGGAATGGCGGGTGATCTATGCACATAATAGGTTATAGAGCATTCGTATACACCCCCCCACACATATTACCCAATTAGGTGGGTTCCCCCGCGCGGGCATTTGCCTGAGAACTAACGGCTGCAGAAGCAGGGTAGGTGAGAAGCTTCCCACAACTTCCGGACACAGCAACTCCTCCAGTGGCCTTGAGAGATATTGTTGGATCCCAAGCATTCGAAATAACTCCACGTTGATGAGCAAAGCAAGGTTTATTTCAAAGCGATGGTTTAACCAGAACAGGACATTGTTAGGAATAACTACAGGTGACCAGGGAAAGCATAATATAGACATTTGAACCAGGTCAGGACCAATGAGCCCATTTCCCGCTGGCGGGAATAGAACATAAAATTCGCACCCATTACATGGGAACGGAACAGTTCAATAATATCAACACAGGTTCAGTTCACAGGCTAGATACCCAAAACACTCTAAGCGAAGCTTCCCTCCTACTACCAGCTGCACGACCTTGACGAGTTCCGCGGACTACAAAACATAACTCAAGCAAAACAGGGAACGAGGGGGGGAAGAGAGAAGGATACTAAACAGGAACCGGAATGACAATGGCAGCTAGCTGACATACTGCCCCCTCAAAAATACACATTAACCACCTCCCGGAATTTCCGGGAGACCTCCCGGCTAGCCCGGGAGATTTTCCGGGAGACCTCCCGGTTTGCCCGGGAACCGTCGGTGGAACTCCTGGAGCAGATAAGGGGCTCGAATATCCCCTACTTCCACCCATTCGCGGTGCTGGGGTCCGAAATCCACCCACTGGATGAGATACTGGAGTTTTCCACGTTTCAACCTGGAATCAAGAATGTCATCAATCTCAAAATGTTCTTCACCCTCCAAAATGATGGGGGGGAGGGGTCTGTGCGGGCCTCCATGCACAGTGACCAGGATCCTTTTTTAACAAGCTCATGTGGAATACAGGGTGTAGAGCCCTTAAGTTTTTAGGCAAGACAACTTCAACAGCAACATTATTCATAACACGGCGTACTTCAAATGGACCAATATATTTCCAACCCAGTTTTTTACTAGGGCGCAGGACATAACAACGGCCAAGACTCCTGCAAAGACTTACACCACAACCCAGCATCAGTAGGCTGAAGAGGAGAGTCCCCCCTTAGAAATGGTAAAGGAGGATCATCGTAGCCCAAAGCAGCCTTGAAAGGTGACATATCAATGGAATTATGCAGTGTGTTGTTGTAACAATATTCAGCTAAAGGCAGTAAATCACACCAATTATCCTGTTGATAATTCGAAAAACAACGTAAATACTGTTCCAGGGTCTGATTCACGCGTTCCGTCTGCCCATCAGTTTCTGGGTGGTAAGCGCTACTCAAGCCCTGTTCTACCCCCAAAATTTTCATCACCTCCCTCCAAAACTTTGAAACAAATTGAGACCCCCTGTCGGATATCACCTTAGTAGGTAAAAGATGGAGACAGACGACATGATGTAAGAACAATTTAGCCAGTTTTTGCGCCGTCGGGAGAGAAGAAAGTGGCACAAAATGGCTTTGCTTAGAAAACAAATCAACCACCACCCAGATTACTGTTTTATCCTTACTAGGAGGCAAGTCAGTGATAAAATCCATTGAGACAACTTCCCAAGGTCTATTGGGGGTGGGGTGCGGTTGGAGGAGACCAGGGGGCTTACCCCCCCTCGGTTTTGTCAAGGCGCAAGTTTGACAGGTGCGAACAAAATCCAACAGATCCTTGCGCATGTGTGGCCACCAAAATTGCCGCCGTAGAAGTTGTAGAGACTTTACAAAACCCCAATGTCCAGCCAATTTAGATCCGTGGGCCACCTGAAGTATTTCCCTGCGAAGAGAAATGGGAACATAAAGTCTATTTTCAGAATAAATCAAACCTTCCGGGCTGCGAACTAAGTCAGGTAAATTAGCAAGGAGCTCCTCGTCCGCCGCTGTAAGTTCAGTTCTGTAGCGCCCCCCCCAATCCACCTCCAGTTGGCTCGGAGGCTGCGAAACGTGAGATGAAAGTGGGGAGGGAAGCTTGCGCGCTTGGGAACGCATCACCACAGCTCCTCCCAACTGGGCGGGAGTGAAAATGGAGTCGATGACTATGTCATGAAGGCTGTCATGTTGTGGGAGGCGGGACAATGCATCTGCCAGCGAGTTGGAAGACCCGGGAAAATGGTGCAGAGTGAACTGGAATTTGGAGAAGAAATCAGCCCAGCGCAATTGTTTGGCATTAAGAGAGCGGGGGGTTTTCAGAGTCTCGAGATTTTTGTGATCAGTCCAGACCTCAAACGGAACCCTTGCCCCCTCTAGCCAATGGCGCCACGTCAAAAGTGCCAAACGGATAGCCGATGCCTCCTTCTCCCATATACACCAGTGACGTTCAGCCTCAGAAAACTTTTTAGAGACGAACGCTAACGGATGCAGTTTTTTGTCGTCCCCCTCCTGTAAAATGGCCGCTCCCATCGCTACATCAGATGCATCGGTTTGAACAATGAATTTTTTAGACTCATCGGGGTGGGCTAAGATTGGCTCTGAAGTGAACATGAGCTTTAATTTGTTAAAAGCAGCTTCACATTCAGGCGACCATTTCAGCGGAGCCCCCGGCTTCGTGGCGTCAAACCCTTTCCCTTTAGTTTTCAACAAGTCAGTGAGGGGGAGGGCGATTTGGGCGAACCCCTTGATGAAAAATCTATAAAAGTTGGAAAACCCTAAGAACGCTTGAAGTTGCCTCCGTGTTTTGGGTGGTTCCCACTCTAGGACATCCCTGATTTTCCCTGGGTCCATTTCCAACCCCCCTCCCGAGATTCGATATCCAAGAAAGTCAATATGGGTTTTGTGAAATTCACATTTAGAGAGCTTGGCAAACAGTTTGTGCTTATGTAACGTTTGTAGAACATCACGGACCAACTTGACATGCGAGGGGAGGTCCTGGGAATACAGTAAAATGTCATCTAAATAAATAAGCACGCCCTTAAACAAATAGTCATGCAGGACCTCATTAATCAAGTTCATGAAGACCCCCGGAGCCCCCTGAAGCCCGAAGGGCATGACTAAGTACTCAAATTGGCCCAGGGGGGGTGTTGAACACAGTCTTCCCCTCATCACCCTCTTTGATCCGCACTCGAAAGTAAGCATCTCTGAGATCAAGTTTTGAAAAGATTTTTCCTTTGGTGGCTTCCGCGACCAAGTCTTTGATCAATGGGAGGGGGTATGCATTAGTGGTAGAGACCGCATTTAACCCCCTATAGTCCGTGCATAAACGCAGCCCCCCATCTTTCTTTTTTCGGAAAAGAACCGGAGCAGCAAATGGGGAGGAAGCAGGGCGGATAAAACCCCTGGCCAGATTTTTGTCGATGAACTTGCGTAGTTCCATTCTTTCCACTGGCCCCATGGCGTAAATTTTCTCTTTGGGAAGTTTAGCTCCAGGCAGCAATTCGATCCCGCAATCGGACTTGCGGTGTGGAGGTAATTCGTCAGCCTCCTCCTCCCCAAAAACCTGTTCCAAGTCCCGATACTCGGGGGGTAGGGAAGCCAGTTCCTCTGCATTCAGCGCGGCACACGGGAAGTTTAACGAGGGGGGGCCCAATCAGGATCCCATCGGTGCTCGCGGCATTTCGGAGAAACAAATTCAACCCTGCCTTCCTCCCAGAGCATGTAGGGATCATGGGAATACAACCACGGGGCTCCCAGCACAAGACCAAACTGAGACTTTGGGGTCACCACAAAAGTTCTTTCTTCCCAATGTTCCCCCGCACCCACTCGCAGGGGCATGGATTCATGAATGCACGGATCCATGGGTCCATCTGGGTGAAGATGATAGGGGACTTTAAAGTCTTGATCCCCGCTTCTAACCCAGCTACCATGTTTGGGCTGATCAGGTCTCTCCCACACCCCGAGTCAATGAGTGCTTTGATTCGCACATGAGTTCCCAGTATGGGGTTTATCAAAGATACAGTCACAAAGAATAGGGAGGGGGGTTCTCTCACCACAATAGGCGCCTCTTTATTTGGGTCCTGCTGTTGGGCGCTCCTAGCAGGACGCTCTCGTTCCCCGCCGGTTCCAAGTCCGATTCAGCCGATTCATCCATTGGCCCTTCCGACGCAACTTTCAGGGCAGTGGAGAATTTCGGTTTTGCACTTCCCTTCTTCGGGGGAATGGTAGACTTCCCAGGCGGGGTGGGAGTTTTATCCTTCTTTTGGCCAGTCCCGCAATCCGCTGCAAAATGGCCCCGTTCCCCGCATTTGAGGCATAATCCCATCTTCATTCGTAGCTCCCTAGCAGCGTCCGACAAGCGAGCCGGTTTCGATTTAGGGGTAGGGACCGGGCCACTTCTCCCTCCGCTCGCTGCCATGTCTAGGCGGATGGTTTGCAGCCGGCTTTCTGCGTTCGCCGCTTCTTGAGCCCAGGCCATCAAAGTATTAGGGTCAACCGAACGTAACACAGTCTCTCGGATTTCCGCATTCAGACCCACCCGATACATTTCCACTAAAATCTTATCTGGCCAATCCCGCAATTTCGCGGCATGATTGTGGAACTCAGCAGTATACTCTCTGACTGAACGCCTCCCCTGTTTAAACGTGCGCAGAAAGGCTTTCGCCCGATTCTCGGCGTTCACGTCTTCAAAGCGGGTTCTCAGCGCCCACATGAAAGCCCGTAAATTAAACAGTTCAGGGCCCCTGTCAGAGTGAAGTCCTACGTACCAGGTGGCGGCCGCTCCCTTCAGTCGCGAGGCGATCACATCAATCCTTCCGCTGTCATCTGGGAATAAATGTCCATGTTGGGTCACAAACTTTTGAACCCTTACTGTAAAGAACGCCAGTTCTTCAGGGTTCCCGTCGAACGTGGCTTCCAGTAAGTCCTTGGGTCTCACCCTTGGTCCAGCAAGCGGGATTCCTGGCGGCCCAAACCCTCCCGGGCGAGGAAGAGCTGGGGCTACCGGAGGTCCCGGCTGTGCAGGAATTAGCGGGGCTGGCAGACCCGGCGGTGGTGCTTGTCCTGGAATAGGCGGCATCAGCGGCGGTGGAATCTGTAGCGGCGGCCCTTGCGGGACCGGTTGTGGAGGCGCTTGTGGCTGCTGGAGGGGAGGTTGTAATTGTAATCCATGCGTGGCTACTAGGGTGGCGAAACGCATGTCCAGCATCTGTGGAATGGTGTCGAAAACGTCGGTCACTGTTCTCATCAGCTGTTGCACCGACTTCTCCAAGTCTTCCAGCCGGTCCTCATCGGGGTTGTAAAACCTCTCCCCGGAATCCCTCTTTCCCCCTCGCGGCTCTTCTTCCAGCGCCCATATCTCGTCGTCCCTGCGGGACGCCCTTCCCGACCTCCGGGGTTCCTTTTCTGGATACATTCCCCTCTCAAACAGGCTTTCGCGGAATGCGCTGCCTCTATGGGAAAATGTCTCCTTCGTCCCTTTAGCATCAAAGCGGGACCAATCATACATATCTCCCTCGTCTGGGCCCCACTTCCCTGGGGTGGGTGGAGGCCACTGAAGGTAGTCCTTTCGCGGGATCGCTCCCCCGATCGCTCCTGTCGGTCCAGAACTAGTCCCCGGTACTTCGGCAGCCGTGGTGACTAGCAGAGCGGTCGTAACCGGAGTTGCCTCCGTAGTTGTTGGTTTCCCCTCAGTCCCACTCATGACGGCCGTCCGAATTGGGGCGATAGAGAAAGAGGATTCCTAACAAAATGTTGGATCCCAAGCATTCGAAATAACTCCACGTTGATGAGCAAAGCAAGGTTTATTTCAAAGCGATGGTTTAACCAGAACAGGACATTGTTAGGAATAACTACAGGTGACCAGGGAAAGCATAATATAGACATTTGAACCAGGTCAGGACCAATGAGCCCATTTCCCGCTGGCGGGAATAGAACATAAAATTCGCACCCATTTCATGGGAACGGAACAGTTCAATAATATTAACACAGGTTCAGTTCACAGGCTAGATACCCAAAACACTCTAAGCGAAGCTTCCCTCCTACTACCAGCTGCACGACCTTGGCGAGTTCCGCGGACTACAAAACATAACTCAAGCAAAACAGGGAATGAGGGGGGAAGAGAGAAGGATACTAAACAGGAACCGGAATGACAATGGCAGCTAGCTGACAGATATGCGTTGCAGCTAAGAGGCAATTAAGCACAAGGGAAACAGACACCATACTATTGGCAGCTTAGCTGACACCTTGTAATCCTAGCACCTGAGGGCAGAACCACCACTGTGGTCTACAGAGAGGTCCTTCAGTGGAGAAATAAAAAACAGTACATATATCTCACTTCATCCTTTATTCTACAATCTTCTCCATTAGAATTCCTACAGCAAATGTTACCTTTCAAACTTCACATCATCAGTATTATAACTCGATTTACGGAACTTACATACTGTAGCAAAGCACGGGTATCAGGCTAGTATTCTATAGTCCTGACCCTGAGGGAGATGGAATCCATGTGTCAGCACTTTTGCACTGCCTGAGAAGGCTACCACCATCATATGTATCTCCACCATACTCATACCTAAACAATCCACTCAGTGTCCCTAGAGTAAGGAAATTATGCTCTCTCTTTTGTGACTGAGTCGTTATGCTAAACTGGCTATGCAAGTTAATAACTGGAGCTAACTGTGAAACTAGGGGTAAAGGCTGGGCCTTCTTTTTCTGCTTAAGGACTTTTGGTTTCCCAAAACACTCTGAGGATTATCTGAAGGATTTCAGTGGTTTTCTGGCGCTGAGTCTTGTCCTAGGCTCAATTCAGCCAGGACTGAGCAATAGCCACTTTCAGCTGCAGAGCTCTGCTTTTTGGAAAAAAGTCTGTGTAAATTAATGATTTATTACTAAAGTGTCACTTTGAGCAAACAGAGAATTTTTTGTTTTTGCCTTGTCATGTTCTCCAGGTTTGAAACCCTGTCTGTGTATGTACACACAGAGACAATGAGCTCTGCTTGATTCTCAGTGCAAGCTAATCTGCTCAAAAATACTTTGTCATATTAATACTCCCAGAGGTAATTGCACCAGGGGTAAGTTACCCCTAAAAAGAAATTTCAATTTTTTCCTCCCAGTTTCTTCTTTACAATACATACAAGGGCAGGGAATCAGAGATCTTTTCCAGCTTCACTGTTACATATGAGCAATGCAAACTGACCTTGGCAAATTAAAACATGGCAATGATATTGTTTTGAGGTTTATTCACATATTTACTTTAAATTAGAGGTGATGAGGCTGAGGCCCACCCACCAATCTATTCCCAATCCCTAATGTATGTGGGCTGCCTGACTTTGCAACAGTCTCTCTGCATATGTTCAAAGCCTTGGTTTGGAGAAAGGAATACAACTGCCCTTTCAATTTATCCTAAAAATGACATGGGAATGTCACTTGAGTGAAATCTAGTTACAAATACTCCTTCCTACAAGATGGAATTTAATATTATGTCACACAAACTTTTTTGATGAAATCTTCTCCACAGACAAGACAAAATGAATTTGCATATACCATAAAAATTATGGGAGGAGTTTCTCCTGCTAATAATGTATTTTTTTAAATGAACAATTATGTCTAAAACACAATGAACTCTGTGCATACTACTCCAAGCCTTTTTTGCTGTTCTGAATGGTGTATGTGTGTGTGGAGAGAGAGAAATAATATTTCATGTAGTTCTGATGGTATCTTCAATAAAATAAAAAATAAAAACACTTCCAGAATGAAGCAGCCATGAACATTTAACCAAGTATTTTGTCTAATCAGAGACTATGCTTGACATATCAAAATCCCACTGATCCCACTGTGTATGGAGAAGAAAAATATTATTGGGGAGGATTTAATCCAAGACCCAACTGGAAGAAGACTGTTCCTCAAAGAGACCTTCATGTATGATCTCATCTATATAATCCAGTTCCCTCCCTGTCTTTCTTGCCCCCTTCAAAAGTGATAATGAGCACATACTGAGGGGAAAATGCGACTAGAAAAAACAGCCAAAAAAACCCTGCCAAAAATGACAAGCTTCCAGAGAAATGCAAATGGTATCTCTCCAACTGTAACAGAGCTGTCAGGTAAAAGAAAACAAAACCAAAACCCCTGCAATTCAGGCAACTCAGTAGGGAGGGGAGGGGAGGGGAGGGGGGGAAGCTGGCAAAATCCCTCAAGTCATAAACTTTTTTCACTTCTGAAACCACAGGATTTTTCCAATATTTATTTTATTAAAAACATTTCTAACTTGCTTTTCCTTCCCCACTGTAGGACCCCAAGGTAGCCAACCATGATAACAAACCAACGTAACAAAATATCTGTTAGAGAAAGATAACAAAACAGCAGCCGCTGAACTAAACAGCATATATACATCATACAATACAGTACAAGATCAAATTACTGGACTGAAGCAAAGCAACACCTTGACCAAAATAATGAAGTTCAGCTAGGAAGAACCTGGAGACCTCCCAAGTCAAGGACCTCTAAAGCATCTGAATATCAGGGGGAAAAACCCATTGCACACAGCTTTGGCATGCCAGTCAATTTTGATCAACTATTGTCAATGAACAGTCAACTGACTTCTTGTTATTGAATCATAGTCAAGTATTGTCAAATATTTCATGAAGTAAAGAATGCCATTGTACAGTACATCTTTTGTTACCAAAGGCAGAACAGAAGGCTGCTTGAACACCTAGCCCACCAGCAATCAGGGACAAACCCAGCAACAAAGCAAGCAGGCCCATAGCTCACGTGGGGCCCACGGGGCCCGGGGCCCCCCGCAGGTTTTCTGCCCCCCCCAGATGGCGGGTCCACTCCTGGCTTAATTGGCGGGTCCACTCCCGGCTTAATTGGTGTGGGGGGGAGCGGCAGCCGGGCCGCGGCCGAACCTGCCAGTCATCCCATTAGCCCGGCGGCACTGGAGGCCGAGGTGGCATCAGGGGGCTTGAGGGGCATGGCGGCCTCCCCTCCTCCTCCTCCTCCCCTTCCTCACCCAGGCGGGTTCGTGGACGGCCCAGCAGGCGGGCTGTGGCTGTTCCCGGTGGGCTGGGGGGTGGAGGAGGGGAAGCGGGAGCTAGGTCTTCTTCACACACAACTAACCCCATTTCCCCTCCCTGAAAGTCCACACCGCCTCCCCGCCGTCCAATCGCCCCTGTTTGCGTGTCAGCTTGTCTCACAGCTTCACTCTTATTAAAAGCACCGTTTCTTCCCACGGCTCCCTCCCCGCAAGGTCAAGCCAGCGCCCCAGCTGAGCCTCCTCCAACCCAATCGGTGTAGGCAGGCGGGATCTGGCCGAAGTGGAGCCTGCGTGGGGCCCCTGCCTGTCTGGAAGCTACTGTGGGCTCCTTCTGATTCAATTCCGCGCTGCCTGACCCCGGCCGGCCAGCCGGAGCAGCAGCACTTCTCTTCACAACTCGCACCAATTATGGGATGGCTTCCCATTCGGAGAGGCGAGCACGCTTTCCAACGGGGCGCAGCAGTTCGCCGGCAAGAGGCAGCGCAGGCAGCCCTCACTTGCAACAGAGAAGCGGCTGCATTTAGATGGGGCTCTTCCTCAGAGCCAGTGAGGTGTTTCCCCTTGTATGGTCGCAGCCTCGCCCAACATGCCCGGCGCACACACTCCAGCCCCTCCACTTTCCCCAGGGCCCTCCCACTAGAAAGGTCCTAGCTACAGGCCTGAAAGCAAGGTTTCTCCTACTGGCCAACTATAGCAACTATACTGAATGGCAGGTTGCCCTTTCCTCTCTTTTTTAACATCCCTCCTTCCAAACTTCACCAGAGATTAAGACTGCAACTATTACGTCATTTGTTCTGGGCCATCAAAGCCTCACCAAAAATCAGCTGTCACATTCTATCATATTTAGCAAGGTGAAGTTTAAACAATTCTACCCTACTGTAAGATATTAAAAACTTTTGATCATTTAAAAATCAGGCCTGGATTAGCAGGTTTTAAACTATTTCTATATAGAAACAAAACCCACAGATAGTACACGCTACTAGGGATGGGCACGAACTGGCTGACAAACTAAAGTTTGTCACAAATTTGGGCTGGTTTGTAATTTCCGAAACGATGTTCATGAACTAAAGAACCACCACAAATTTTGATGCAGTTCATGAAAAGCTGCAGGGTGCAGAAAGCAAGGTTTAAATGGCTCAGAGCCATTTAGACCTAACAGCTGAGCAGGGAGTAGAAAGAGGGGATTTAAACTTTTTATGGCTCACAAAGTGATACAAATCGGGTCAGTTTGCCAATCAGCCTCCCCATTTGTATGGGTTCGTGGTTTGGTTCAGCCACAAACAGAACCACAAAAATGCAATTCATGCCCATCTCTTGATGCTACTTTAAAATAGGTTCTAGAATGCCTTCAAGGTGATGTCTGCTATGACATCTCCTAAAAACAAAGTTATTTTCTTGAACGATTGCTTTTAACTTGTAGGCAGATTTCTTCAGTTACTTTTCATACAACCAGTCCCTCCTTTAGTGGTATGACAACCCAAATTTACACCCTTTGTAACAACTGTCTATTCGACCCTACACCAGAAGTTGCAATATTGCTTTAATCAGACAGGACAACATATCCAGAGTCTTAGAACATTTCAAAACTTCTGAAAAATTGGTGATAAAAAAGGAGTGGGAGAAAAACTGGAACAAAGTGCTGGGCAGAGGAGGGAGAGCTTGTAACTAAATAAACCTTGGTCTTGAAGGTGCCACTGGACTCTTTTGGATTGCTAGCTATGGGGGGGGGGAACGCGCAGATCTACCCTCACAGAGGAGGGAGAGCTTGTACCCGAATAAACCGTGGTCTTAAAGGTGCCACTGGAGGGATGTACTAAAAAGGAGGACAGGATTGCCCATTGGAAACAATGGGAGAGACTTGAAGACCCATGGGAAATAATGGGAGACAGGAGAACAAGGAAGGAAGGATGGAAGGACCCAGCACAGTCGGGGGAGAGGAGGACGCTTCAGAACTAGCCGAGCAGCGTGACTCCAGTCTCTTTGGGTTCAGCCGGGAGCCCATACACAGAGCTAGGAGCCCGTACACAGAGCTCCTGGGGAGCACAGACGACCGCGCCCCCTCCCTTCCATGAGCTCATGGTCTGTGTCCTCAGGAGCTCCCGAGGATTGCGGCTGCCATCAGAAGCGCCAAAACAGGGAACAGGAAAGCCCCTCCTTGACCGCGCTGAAGCTGCTCGGGCGCCCACGAAGCTCCTCCTGACCTGGCTATGCCCCCACCAATCACCGGCCACTTGAGAGCCGGGGATGGCCCCGCGTGTTCTCTCTCCCTCCCTTCCCGCGGCGCCCTGCTATGGAGGGCAGCCGTGGGAGACCAGGAAGAGGAAGGGGATGGGACCAGACTGTGGGGCAGGTGTCAGATAACTGCCATGTTTCCATTGTATTTTTCCTTCCCTGCCTCTGGCGCTACGGCGCATGCTTTCTTGCTGCTGTCCTCGCTTGCTTTAAACAGTGATAGGGAGGTGCTCATGAGACCGTGCGAACTGGTGCTGCCAGACTGGGTTATCTGACTGGCCTTGAGAAGGTGGGAAGGCTTGCATTCCACTGTTGGTGTGAATATTTCTGCTCTCATGAGGCACGGAGACTCTCCTGTTCATTATGTAACCTCCCACCGGGAGAATTCCCACGTGCGAGCTTGGATTTCATTTGCTTAGCCATTCGCCTCATCCTGTTATATGTAGGGATGCATCCGCCCCATTGTCATTCCTAACAATATCCCTGTAGATCATGGCAACAGACCTGTAATCTAATAAAGCATAACGCTTCCCTGGAAACGTGTGTGGAGATTTACTTGCTGTTAAACCTGACAGAAGTTGTTAGGAATCTCCTTTACCCCATCAGACTAATTCTCTCCTGAATGAGATGAGCGGCGCAGGGGGGCAGGGGTTACCCCGACAACCATGTTGGTGACTACCCTGACCACCACGTCGGTACCTACACCAACTACCACAGCGGTGCCAGTGACAGTACCTACGACGGTGCCCACCATGGCCCCGACCACAACAGCACCGGTGGTACCCACCCCAACGACTTCGGGAATGGGGGCGCCCGTGACAACGGCCCCACAGATGACAGCGAGCTCAGGAGGGCCGGTGTCAATGGATGGAGGGGCCACACCTCGGTCGGCGGTATCGTTCATCCCCATGCATTTGGGAAAGGGGGTGACCTACCGCCACAAAGACAGAGACATTTGGGAGACTCCACGCAAACTACCTGGTCGATGCCGGGGAGTCGGAACAGTATTTTTCACCCCCGGTCGGGCTCAGGGAGCTTCGGGATGACCCCGGGTGGACCCATCACATTCCCATCGAGATCGTCGGTCAGTCCAGAACGAGACGTGGATGGGAGGCTGGATAGCCTGGAACTGGACTGCCGCACTATAATGCAGGGTCGGTCAGTCCAGAACGAGACGTGGATGGGAGGCTGGATAGCCTGGAACTGGACTGCCGCACTATCCCCATGTACATGGGGCAATTGCTCCAGAACCTTGTGGGGATAGTGGTGCAGACCCAACTGGCTGTTCCACAGGTCCCACCGATAATTCCCATCCCGGCACCTGTCCCGGGGCCTGGCCAGCGGGTCCCTCAGCCGCCTCAGCTGCTGCCTCCCCCCCCTCCTCCGCTTCCTCCTCTGCCACACCCAGTGCAGCCTGCAGGCCCCATACCCCCGCCAGCCATGCCACGGCCAAGGACTTACTTGACGTTACTTTTGATGGCAACCTGGAGAACCTCTCCTTTTTCATCGTATGGGTGGTGAAGTTTGTTGAGCGCTGGGCTCATCTGTTCCCTGACGAGGAGCAACAAGTGGATTTCATTGCTTCCCGCTTGCGGGGTGCAGCAACTAGCTGGTATGTGGGCCTCCACAACCTGGAGGCTGTGGAGTTGGGGAGCGTTGATGCATTCATGTGGGTGCTAAGAGCCCGGTTCAAAGACTGCACGGCGGGCGAGAAGGCGGAAGCGTTTCTCCGCACTTTTAAAAAAGGCAACTTTTCTGTTTGGGAATGCTCAACTGATTTCCACCGGCAAGCGCCCAAAATCCGGGACTGGTCCGACCCAGTGTTTGCGCAGCAGTACCGGTTAGGGCTGAATACGCCGAGACCCGATTGCACACCATGCGGTTGGGTAACACGGTACCGGCTGGAAGGGCAACGGCACCACCCTGAGGCGAAGGCCACCCTGCCGTTGCCGTCGGTCAGAGAGCAACGGATGAAACAGGGACTTTGCCTAAGATGTGGGGAGCGAGGCCATTTCGCAGCCAACTGTCCCTTGGGGGAGGTGAGAGGATCGGTGGGGAAAGAAGTTGACAAGCGCCGGAGCGACTTACTTCCCAGAAAAGGAATGGCAAAAGTCAGAAATCCCTGCGCCCTGCAATCCGAGGTGGATGTGCTGGAGAACGAGTCGAGCAGGGAGGAAGAGATGGAACCGGCAGGAAAAGGCCAGGTCCTGCTGTAAGTGGTGCTGAGCAGCAGGACCCAGCGGCATAGGTGCCTAAAGTGGTGAGCAGCTATCCACCCCTCTTTTTCGTGACTGTGACTACTGTGAACCCTGCTATGGGCACACATATTAGGGTTCAGGGCCACATAGACTCGGGGTGCAGGCGAGTCCTTGCTCTCAGGACTGGACGCTGACATGGTCCGGTTAGCCAAGCCTTTAGTCTTCACCCAAATGGATGGGTCTCCGATGAAAAAGCCCTGTAGATTTGAGACTGTACCCTTACGCATGGGGGCCAGGGATCATTGGGAAGAATGGACTTTTATTGTGTCCCCAGGGGCCAGATTTCCCCTGGTATTGGGAAACTTGTGGCTCCATAGGCATGATCCATATATTTTGTGGGGTGACAGGATTGTCAAATTCATCTCCCCCAAATGCCAAGGCCATGTGTCGAACACAAAGTGGGATGTAGTTCCTGGCAGTGACCAAGTTTGGTCGTGTTTAGCTACGGAGGAACTAGCCAAAATCCCTCGAGAGTATAGAGACCTAGCTCGAATATTTGCCGAAGAAGAAGCTGACAAGCTTCTCCCCCACCGCAACTCAGACTGTGCAATCGAGTTGTTGTCGGGGCACAAAATGCTATGAGCCCCTGGGAGAAAGTGGAATTACGGAAATTTATTGATAAAAACCTGGCCAGAGGCTTCATCCGGCCAGCCTCTTCCCCGTTTGCAACCCCCGTTCTCTTCCGGAAAAAGAAGGATGGGGGTTTGCGGCTTTGCACCGACTACAGAGGGTTGAATGCCGTCTTTTCCACAAATGCTTACCCCATGCTATTAATCAAAGATCTCTTAGCCGAAGTAGCTAAGGGAAAGATCTTTTCCAAGCTTGATTTACGGGACGCTTACTTTCATGTGCGCATACGAGAGGGGGATAAATTCAAGACCACTTTCAATACACCTTTGGGCCAGTTTGAATACCTGGTGATGCCATTTGGTCTCCAGGGCGCTCCTGGAGTCTTCATGAATTTAATAAATGAGGTGTTGCATAAGCACCTGTTTAAGGGGGTACTGGTCTACTTAGACGACATTTTGCTGTACTCCCCCGACAAATCCTCTCATGTGCAGTTGGTGAGGGAGGTGCTCAAAACATTGCACAAGCACAAACTGTTTGCCAAACTGTCAAAATGCGAGTTCCATCAGACTGAAATTGACTTTCTCAGTTATCACATCTCACCCCGCAGCATAGAAATGGATCGGGGAAAGGTAAAGAACGTGTTGGGGTGGGAGGCCCCCAGAACTCACCAGCAACTTCAAAGTTTCTTAGGGTTTGCAAATTTCCATATAAATTTTCTGCCGAACTTTGCTCAAGTGAGCTTGCCCCTTACTGACTTACTGAAAACAAAGGGGAAGGGTCCAGAGGCTGCTAAGCCAGGAGCTAAGCTGCTTTGGACCCTGTCAGGTTTCACCTGGAATCAACAGAGTCACTTTCCATAGAAAAGGTTACTTTATTGAAGCCATGGATAACTGAACAGGTCTCTGATTGGAATAACATAATGAGGAAGCACAAGCAACATAAAGGGAAATCAAAATCACTTTTAAGCAATGATCATTATTCCCGCCCTGACATCCAGAGCATTTTTGGGCGCTCATTTCATGAGAAACCAATGGCCCCTGCTATCAGCAGCTAGCAGTTCCCATAGACTCTTACTAATTAAAACAAAGGCTACAAACTCTCTATCTCCCACCTGTTGTCCTTGAGAAGAAAGCGGTTCCCCAACAAGTATAGTCATTACATCTTCTGCACCTGCGCAAGCAATTCTACACTGTTAGCAAGCAGTTACACAGAGGAACAGTTTGCACCATACATGGGGGGGGTATTGGACATAGGGGACTCATATATACACTGAAATTCATTGGCAGCTTGCTGACATACTGCCCCCCCGAAAATCCATTCCCATCACCCTTCGAGCGTCTCCCGGGCCTTCCGGGAGAACTCCAGTTCATTCCGGGAGACCTCCCGGTTTCTCCGGGAACCTGTTGTGAAAGTCTCTGAGCATGTTAGGGGCCCGAATATCCCCTTCTTCCACCCATTCGTGGTGCTGGGGTCCAAAGTCTTTCCATTCAACAAGATAACTTTTCACGTTTGCGCTTAGAATCAAGGATACACTTGATTTCATAATGTTCCTGACCATCTAAAAGGATAGGCATGGGCGGCTTTTGATTCCCATGCCATTCACAAGATCCATTTTCCTTTTTCAGAAGGCTGAAATGAAACACAGAATGCAGTGACCGTAAATTCTTAGGCAATTCGACATCAACAGCCACATCATTGATAATTTTACGAACTTTAAAAGGACCAATAAATTTCCAACCCAACTTCCTGCTTGGCCTTAACATTTCGATATTTTTTGTAGACACATACACCGAGTCACCAGGCCGTAGAGCCCAACCCACCACCCTTCCTCTATCAGCCTGTTTTTTGTAAGCTGCTTTAGCAGCATCCAGAGTTTTACAGAGATTAGGCCATGCATCCTGAAGTTGTTTACACCATGCAGTTGCATCACCCCCTTCCTCCAATTGTCCCCCGTCAAGAAAAGGCATAGGAGGGCTATCATAACCATACAAAGCTTTAAATGGAGACATTCCAATAGATGCATGATCAGAATTATTGTAACAATATTCAGCCAGGGGTAACAATTCACACCAATCGTCCTGTTGATAGTTTGTAAAGCATCTCAGATATTGTTCTAGAGTTTGGTTAACCCTTTCAGTTTGTCCATCAGTTTCTGGGTAGTAAACACTACTTAGTCCACGTTCCACCCCCAACAGAGTCATTAGTTCAGTCCAGAACTTGGAAACAAATTGGGTACCTCTGTCGGATACCACCTTTTTTGGCAACATCTGTAGTCTCACCACCTGTGACAGGAATGCCCTCGCCAACAGTTGGCGGTGGGAATGGAGGCAAACGGGACGAAATGGGCTTGTTTTGAGAACAGATCCACCACCACCCAAATAACCGTTTTTCCTTTGCTGGGTGGTAGGTCTGTAATAAAATCCATAGACACGACTTCCCATGGCCAGTTGGGAGTTGGGAGAGGTTTTAGCAATCCAGGGGTTTACTCGGTTTACTCATTGCGCAGGTTTGACATGTTTGCACAAACTTCGACATGTCTTTGCGCATGCGCGGTTACCAAAATTGTCTTTGTAACAACTGGAGGGATTTGAGGAATCCAAAGTCTCCCGCAAGTTTGGACCCATGGGCTGCCTGCATGACCTCCCCTCGCAGGAAAATCGGAACGTACAGTCTCCCATCCTTGTACCAGCAGCCATTCTGTCCTTGCTGGCAGTCACCTTCCCCCAGCACCACCTCGCTATCCTCCTCATTGAAATGCGAGAGGAACTGTGTTTCCCATGGGGACGGGGGGGGGTTGGATGGGTAGGAGAGTGCGAGGCAGGAAGTTTTGCCGCTTGACTGCGCGTTAGCACTGCCCCTCCCAAGTGGGCGGGTGTGAAAACCGAGTCTAGAATGACGTCTCGTTGACTGGCGTGTTGGGGAAGGCGTGACAACCCATCGGCTAGGGAGTTTGCCGTCCCAGGGAAATGGTGGAGAGTGAACTGGAACATAGAGAAGAAATCAGCCCAGTGCAGCTGTTTGGCGTTCAGGCTGCGCAGCGTTTTTAGCGTTTCTAAGTTCTTGTGGTCAGTCCGAACCTCAAACGGCACCCTGGCCCCTTCCAGCCAATGTCTCCACGACAACAGCGCCAGCTTAATCGCGGCCGCTTCCTTCTCCCACACAGACCAATGTCTTTCAGAATCCGTGAACTTTTTAGAAACATAGGCTAGCGGATGAAGAAGCCCATCATCCCCTTCCTGCAAAATGGCTCCCCCCATCGCTATGTCTGACGCATCAGTTTGCACAATAAACTTTTTTGTTTCATCTGGGTGAGCCAACACTGGCTCAGAAGTGAAGGAGGCTTTTAAACGTTCGAACGCTTCCTGGCATTCAGCTGACCACTGCAACTTAGCTCCCGGCTTAGTGGCGTCTGGACCCTTCCCCTTGGTTTTCAATAAATCAGTTAGGGGGAGGCTAATTTGTGCAAAGTTCTTTAGGAAGGTTCTGTAAAAATTGGAGAATCTGAGGAATGATTGTAGTTGCCTCCGGGTTCGGGGCGCCTCCCACCCCACCACATCCCGGACTTTCCCCGGGTCCATCTCCAGCCCCTGTTCGGATATCCTATACCCCAACAAGTCAATGTGAGTCTTGTGAAATTCACACTTGGACAACTTAGCAAACAGTTTGTGCTTGTGCAATGTCTTTAAAACCTCTCTCACCAATATCACGTGGGAGGAGAGATCGGGGGAGTAGATAAGGATATCATCTAAATACACAAGGACCCCCTTGAAGAGGTGTTTATGTAGGACCTCGTTTATTAAGTTCATGAATACCCCCGGAGCGCCCTGAAGGTCGAAGGGCATCACCAGGTACTCAAACTGCCCCAGCGGCGTGTTGAATGCTGTTTTCGATTCATCCCCCTCTTTTATGCGCACTCTGAAATAAGCATCTCTCAAATCCAGTTTGGAGAAGATTTTTCCTTTAGCCGCCTCCGCCAGTAAGTCTTTGATCAGCGGCATCGGGTAAGCGTTGGTGGCCGACACTGCATTCAAACCCCTGTAATCCGTGCAGAGTCTCAGGCCCCCATCCTTCTTTTTGCGAAACAGGACCGGCGCAGCGAAGGGGGAGGAAGCAGGTCTGATAAAACCTCTCTCCAGGTTTTTATCAATGAACTTCCTCAACTCTTCCTTTTCCGCTGGGTCCATTGCATATATCTTTCCTTTAGGCAAGGTAGCCCCCGGGATCAGTTCGATTTTGCAGTCTGAATGTCTATGGGGGGGTAACTCATCTGCCTCCTCCTCGCCAAAAGCGGCTTTTAAGTCTCTGCATTCGGGGGGAAGAGATAGTACTTCTTCCCTAGTGAGGAGGCCTACTGGGAAGTTTGTCGAGAGACAGTCTCCCCATCCTGGCATCCACAAGTGCACGGCACATTTGGGTGAGATGAACTCCACCCTTCCTTCCCCCCATAAGATGTATGGGTCGTGACGGTGGAGCCAGGGAGCTCCCAGCACCAGGGAGAATCTTGCCATTGGGGTGACTATAAAACTGGTCTCTTCCCAATGTTCTCCTGCCCCCATGCGTAACGGCATAGTCTCGTGGGTGCATGGCTCTTTCATGGGAGACCCATCCATTTGAGTGAACAGGAGGGGGTCTTTTAGCCGCCTCACTCCTGCCTCTAGCCCGGCAACTACCGCGGGGCTAATTAAATCCCTCCCGCACCCAGAGTCAACAAGCACTTTGACGCGCACATGGGTCCCGAGGAGAGGGTTTATTAGGGAAACAGTCAAGAAGAACAGGGGGGGAGTCTCGCTCACCGCTCTTGGCGCCACCAGGGAGGGGTCCTGCTGTTGCACACTGTCTACAGCAGGACCTGGTCGTTTCCCGCTGGCTCACCTTCTTCTTCGCTGGAGTCTCTTTCCTCTTCCTCGGGTGAAGCTTGCAGGGCTCTGGCTAGTTTGGGTTTCCCTACTGCCTTCTTCTTCGGGGTCGTGTAGGGCTTGCCGGTCTCCTGCTTGTCACGGGGAGTTTTCTGGCCACAATCGGCTGCGAAGTGCCCTTTCTCACCACATTTTAGGCAGAGCCCTTGCCTCATTCGTTGCTCCCTCTGTGGGTCTGATTGCTTGTAGACTTTTGGCTTTGGGGTCTGGGGACTGGGTTTCTCCCCAGCCGTGGCCACGTCCAGTCGAAGAGTATGTAGACGGTTCTCCGCACTCTTGGCTTCGAGGATCCAGGCCAATAAGGAGACGGGGTCCACGGATCGTAATACCGTCTCCCTAATGTCCTGATTCAAACCAACACAGAACATCTCTGCTAGGATGTGGTCTGGCCTGTCAGCCAGTTTTGCTGCATGAAGCTTAAACTCTGCAGCATAGTCTCTCACCGTCTTCCTCCCTTGACACAAGGTTCGAAGGTAGGCTCTAGCTCTCGGGGCGGTATTCAGGTCTTCAAATTGACGTCTTAAGGCCCACATAAAGGCATACATGTCTCTAAATTCCGGGCCTCTGGTAGCATGCAAGCTGACGTACCACGCCGCTGCAGCCCCTTTCAAGCGAGCTGCTACCGCATCAATTCAGCCGCTGTCATCTGGGAAGAGGTGGCCCGATTTTTCCAGGAACTTTTGCACTCTCACCACGAAGTACGGCAACTCATCGGGGTTCCCATCAAACGTTGCCTCTATCAGGTCCTTCGCCCTCGGAGTTTGCTGGGGTCTGGGACTCGGTGGTCGTGGCACTGGTTGAGGAGCCCCTGGTTGGTGAGGGGGGAGCTGGGGACCCGGCAGCTGAGGGGCTTGTTGCTGTTGGTCTGCGGGAGCCTGCTCCAGAGGCGGCCGCTCGACCGGCAACCCCAGCGGCGGTCTTCCCCTGTCTCGAACGGCCTCATACTCTCGCTGTCTGCGCTCCTCCGCTTCCTCGAGGGTCCTCATCATCAACTCCGGCAAAGCTCCCAGCACTTCGTTCAAAGTGTGCTGCATGTTCATCACCGCTTGGTTCATTGCCTGCAGCTGCTCCCACATCCCCTCCTCAGGGTACGCCCTGCCGCTGCGGGCCTTGGATCTCGTGGTCACCCCAAACGGTAGGGGTTCCTCAGCGGCCCCACTCATCGTAGCCGCCCCTTTCAGTCTCCAATCGTGGAGGCTGTCACGCTTCCGTGCTCCCCGGTGCGCTTGCAACTCTTGCAGCCCGTCAGCATCGAACTGGCTCCAGCTTGCTGAAGAGTCTTTCCACGACGGCCGTGCCGGGCCTTTCAGGGTCATGTACACAGTGGCCATCACCGATTTCACTCAGGCTCCTTCCGCCGGGGTATACACCGGTGGAGCCTCGGTTCCAGTCCTGGTCACTGCCACCGTCGTGTCCGGGATGTACTTGTCCTTGTCGTCAGGCATTTTCGGCTCAGTCCCGTCAGGGATGGTTTTCCCCGCTTCTTCGCTCATATCGGTTTTGATAGATGTGTGCAGATGGGGAAAGATAGGATTCCAATCAGTATGTCATTTTCACCTGGAATCAACGGAGTCACTTTCCATAGAAGAGGTTACTTTATTGAAGCCATGGATCACTGAACAGGTCTCTGATTGGAATAACATAATGCGGAAGCACAAGCAACATAAAGGGAAATCAAAGTCAATTTTAACCAATGATCATTATTCCCGCCCTGACATCCAGAGCATTTTTGCACGCTCATTTCATGAGAAAGCAACGGCCCCTGCTATCAGCAGCTAGCATAGACTCTACTAATTAAAACAATAGACTCTAATTAAAACAAAGGCTAGAAACTCTCTATCTCCCACCTGTTGTCCTTGAGAAGAAAGCGGTTCCCCAACAAGTATAGTCATTACATCTTCTACGCCTGCGCAAGCAATTCTACACTGTTAGCAAGCAGTTACACAGAGGAACAGTTTGCACCATACATGGGGGGGGGTAGTGGACATAGGGGACTCATATATACACTGAAAGACATTCATTGGCAGCTTGCTGACAGACCTCTGAGTGCCAAGAGGCGTTCGATAAATTAAAAGCTCTTTTTACCACCAACCCCATTTTGGCGCACCCAGACGAAACAAAGAAATTTGTGGTGCAATCCTGCAAGAGCTATGGGTGGTGCAATCCTGCAAGAGGGGGCAGACGGCAAACTCCATCCTCTAGTCCCGCAAATTCACCAACACCGAACTTAATTGGTTGGTCTAGGACTAGGAGGCAGGGGCCATCCGGCTAGCCCTCTCCTCATGGAGGTGGTGACTGTACCATTTGAAGTATGGATGGAGCACAAGAATCTCAAAGTCCTCCGTACCCCCCGAAACCTAAACGCCAAACAACTTTGGTGGGCTGATTTCTTCTCTAAGTTTCAATTCACCCTACACCATTTCCCAGGCAAATCAAACTCTCTGGCAGATGCCTTGTCCTGCCTCCCGCAACACAAAAGCCGATGCGAGGCAGTTCTAGATTTCATGTTCACGCCTTCTCAATTGGGCGGAGCAGTGATGACACTAGGGCAAGCTTAACAGACCCTCCCTTTACCCCCTCCCCCCAGGGGATGGGAAACCAAGTTTGCCGCCGCCTTTTCGGACTTTGACAAACAGGAGGTGGAGGTGGTAGGTGATTTGGTGCAAAGGGAGAACGGTTGCTGGTATAAAGAAGAAAAGCTTTTTGTTCCGAGACTTTTGCGGGGGGGAGGTAATGGGCCTGGTACATGGTTCTAAGCCGGCTGGCCACACAGTCTTTGTTAAACCACTGCATCTTCTACAGCGCCAGTTCTGGTGGCCGCACATGCGCCAGGATTTATCTCCGTATGTACACTCCTGCCAAACTTGCATCATGTGTAAACCTCATAAGGGGAAACCCCCCGGATTATTGAAACCATTACCGACCCCAAATCGACCGTGGGAGGTGATTTCCATGGATTTCATCACAGATTTACCCCCTAGCAAATCCATGACGGTAATTTGGGTAGTCGTGGATTTATTCTCCAAACAAGCCCATTTCATTCCATTCCCCAGTTTGCCGACAGCACGAACATTGGCTAAAGCATTTCTCAAACATGTTTTCAGACTCCACACGCTGCTTACCAAAATAATAAGATAGGGGCTTCCAATTTATCTTGAAGTTTTGGGGGGAGCTCATGGAACCTATGAGCTTAGAACGGGGGCTGAGCAGTGGCTACCACCCAGAGACTGATGGTCAGTCGGAACGTGTTAATCAAAAACTTGAACAATACTTACGGTGTTTCACAAACTATCAACAAGACAATTGGGTGACTTCTTCCAATTCTTGCTTGACCACTGCTATTTCAGATGTCACCAAATTTTTAATTGCGGCTATATTCTTCTCCTGGACTTCTTCCAGTTGTTCTAAGTGTGTCTGTGTTTGCTTTTTCATCTGTTTCTCCATTTGATTTTCTATTTGCTTTCCCATCGCTTGAATCGCCTCTGTCATCCTCTTCTCCATCGCTTCCATTGCAGCTTGCCACTCCTTTTTCTCCTTAGTTTACATCTTTGGGCTTGCTGTTGAAGCTGTTCTTGGTCTTGATGATGAGGCTGCTGAAGTGACTGAGCCTGCTCTTGCTCTTCTGGTCTCCGTTTTGAAGCTTGTTTTCTGAACTCCAATTATCAATATAATTATATTGTCCAGGACCTTATATATGCTTGAGTAGATCACCGTCTTTTCGCCTTTTTTCTTTCAATTTAAAAGCTGTTAAAAATCAAATTAAAGTTTAGTACTCCTCAAAATGTCGGGCGCAATTTCTCTATGGTTTTCTGGGAAGAGTAGGTCGTTTCCTGTCTTTCCGGGTCCCGTCTATGCGTTTCTGCTCTATTCCGGTGCAATACTTACTTCGTCCGATCTTCTTCCGGTTTGCCGAATCCTCTCTAGGAGTCTCCCTTGTTGGTCTTGCTTCCTGTTGGCAACCTTTCAATGTAACCCCGACTAGTCGCTTCCCGCGATAGTATTCGTTAGTTTCGATTCAAATCATACGCTTATCTGAAACTCGCTGCAGGAATGTTCAACAAAGTTAGTTTTTTCCACTTTAAAAGGCTTAGATCACATCTATTTTCT
>NW_015167584.1:137987-144665 GCF_001447785.1 Gekko japonicus | reverse complement strand
GTACAAAGCAGTGATGAGAGGAATTCTCATTTCACAGAATGTAAAGCAAAAAAGGGAAAACTTTAAGAAACAAGCGGATGTGTTGGAGAAAATAACCCAAAAAGAAAATGATCTTGAGAAAAGACCTGGAAAAAAGTCAATTATAAAGGAACTGCAATTACTAAGAGAGCAGCTAAATGTAACACTGAACCAAGAAATGTATTGGAACTTAAGAAGACTTCAACAAAAAACTTTTGAAGGGGCAAATAAGCCGGGTAAATATTTGGCTTGGCAACTGAAAAATAGGAGAGAAAGAAGAGTGATCTCCAAAATAATTGATGAAGGAAAAGAATTTGTCGACCCAAGTGGAATAAAGAGAAGCTTTTTCAAGTATTATGCAAAATTGTTCCAAGGTAAAAAATCTGATCTGGAAAAGATTAGGAACTATCTAGATAATATAACTCTGCCGAAAATCCAAAGCGAACATAAAGAACTTTTGAACGGTCGGTTTACAAAGGAGGAATTGATTAAAGCAATAGAAGATACAAAGTTAGGAAAGGCGCCAGGACCGGATGGATTCACTGCAAATGTTTACAAAAAATTAAAAGAAGAATTAGTTCCGGTCCTAGAAATTTTGTCAAATGAGATAAGAGACAGTAAAGCAGTACCCGACACATGGAAAGAAGCGATTATATCATTAATACCAAAGGAAGGACAAGACTTAACAAATGTAAAGAACTACAGACCAATCTCGCTTTTGAATAACGACTATAAAATATTTGCTAAAGTAGTTGAAGAAAGGGTAAAAAAATATCTACAAGTTGTTATTGCAGAAGAACAAGCCGTTTTTTTACCAAAGAGACAAATCAAAGACAACTTAAGAACGGTATTGGATGCAATTGAATATTATGAGAAACATCCGGAGAAAGAAGTGGCATTTTTATTTGTGGACGCGGAAAAAGCATTTGACAATCTGAATTAGGACTTTATGTTTCAAATGATGGACAAAATAGAAGTAGGACAACACTTCAGGAACGTGATTGAGGCAATATATTCGGATCAGAAAGCGAAACTGAACGTAAATAAAGAACTGACAGACCAACTTAAAGTACAAAAAGGGACAAGACAAGGCTGCCCGCTTTCTCCTCTGCTGTTTATCTGGGTGTTAGAAATATTGTTGCAGAAGGTACAAGTAGATGAAGAAATAAAAGGATTGAATCATAAAGGCTACACGTACAAATATAGAGCGTTCGCAGACGATGTAATGTTTATAGTGGAAAATCCTATCGAGAAACTACCGGTATTATTTCAGAAAATAAATGACTTTGGAGAATTGGCAGGTTTTTTTGTCAATAAAAACAAAACCAAAGTGTTATGTAAAAATATGATTAAAATCAAACAAAAAGAACTACAAGAGCTGGTACAATGTGAAGTTGTAAAGAAGACTAAATATTTGGGAATTGAATTAACAATGAAGAATATTGAGTTGTATAAAAATAATTATGAGAAACTTTGGAGTAAGTTATCCCAAGACTTTAAGAAATGGGACTCTATGAACTTATCTTTGATGGGAAGAATTTCAGTGGTCAAAATGAACGTATTACCACGGTTGATGTTTTTTTTTCAAACTATCCCAATAATAGATAAGACAGAGATTTTGAACAAATGGCAAAAAGAGATCTCAAAATTTGTTTGGGCAGGCAGAAAACCTAGAATCAAAATGAAAATTTTGTGTGATGCTAAAGAGAGAGGAGGTTTGCAGCTACCAAACCTGCGACTATACTATGAAGCAGTTTGCCTTACATGGCTGGAACAGTGGGTAAGACTAGACAACAAAAAACTGCTAGTATTGGAAGGACACGATTGCAGATTTGGATGGCATGCATACCTATGGTATGAAAAGACTAAAATGGACAGCTTTTTTAAGCATCATCTTGTGAGAAAGGCGTTGTTTGCAACGTGGATGAGATACAAAAGATTTTTTTATGAAGCAAGACCACTTTGGATTGTACCAGCGGAAGTACTGACACCATATTCTAGACAAAAAGGTGAAGAATGGTTGCCTTACAGAGACTTAATAAAAAAAGAGGGAACAGAATGGGTAATGAAAAAACAAGATGAGATACATTATAGATACGTCTGGTTGAGCTATTTGCAGATTTATGATGTATTCAAAGCAGACAAGAGAAAGTATGGTTTTAGAGAGGAGAAAAATGAAATTGAAACTGTATGGGAAAGTGGAGGGGAAAAAATGATTTCATGTGTTTCTAAAATTTTGTTAAAATGGCATACAGAGGATGAAACGGTAAAAGACCAAATGCTTAAATGGGCCATTAATATGAATAAGGAGGTGACAATTGATTCATGGGAATATCTGTGGAAAAACTCTATTAAAATATCGACATGTACTATTGTTAGAGAGAATTGTTATAAAATGATGTACAGGTGGTATATGACACCCAAAAAGATAGCAAACATGAATCAAAACATGTCAAGTAAATGTTGGAAATGTAAAAAACATGAAGGGTCATTCTATCATATGTGGTGGACATGTGAAAAAGCTATGGACTTTTGGACTAATGTACACAGTGAAATGCAAAAATTTTTGAAATGCTCATTTAAAAAGACACCTGAAACTTTATTACTAGGGCTCAAAATGGAAGAAATAAATGTAACAAAAAAAACCTCTGCTTTGGTACTTAATAACAACAGCAAGAATGGTCTACGCTCAGAGCTGGAAACAAGAGAGAATACCAGAAATAGAAGAGTGGATACGCAAAGTTCTGTTCATGGCAGAAATGGACAAAAATACGAAAAAACTGAACAACAAAGAAGACCAAGTATTTTTTGAAGAATGGAATGACTTTAAAATATACCTAGAGAAAAACTGGGATGTAAAGCAAAATTTACTATGTTTAGAACAATATTGAGTTAAACTATGTTATCGTGAGTTATATTGCAATTTAAAAAGGGGGAACGCATTGCGGGAAGCCACTGGAGGGAGTAGGGAGGAGGGAATAAGGGTATTTTGGTTAAACGAAAATCATGTTGAATTTGTTGTTATTTCCAAAAAAAATAAAAGTTTTTAACCAAAAAAAACCAAACAAGACAATTGGGTGGACTTACTGACTTTAGCTGAATTTTGTTATAATAATGCTCACCACTCATCTACAGGGGTGTCCCCATTCAAAGCAGCTCTTGGCTATGACAGCCCCCCGATACCCTTTCTAATCTCGACACCAGGGAAAGGAGGCATCCAAATGGTGTAACACTTTGAGGGACTCATGGCCAAAGATATGTGAGACATTGGACATGGCCAAGGCCACTTACAAGCACTAGGCTGACAAGAAACAGGTGGAGGGTTGGGTTCTGAAGCCTGGAGATTGTGTATATGTGTCCACAAAGAATATGCAGCTTCCTCAGTCCTGTCGGAAGTTGGCGTGGAAATACATTGGTCCTTTTAAAGTTGTAAGGTTAATTAATGAGGTAATGGTAGAATTGGACTTGCCTAAGAACCTAAAGCATATCCATCCAATTTTCCATTTCAGCTTATTGAAACCCAGTCCAGAATGGTGCCCGGAACCGACAGTGCCCCCCCATCCTGGTGGAGGGTGAAGAACATTATGAAATCTCAGACATTCTGGACTCTAAAATGAAGCGTGGACAGTTGTATTATTTGGTGGAAGGGGTTCATTGGGATCCCCAACATCGGGAATGGGTGGAGGGAAAAGATGTTCAGGCCCCTGCCCTTTTGCGGAAGTTCCACGGCCGTTTCCTGGAGAGACCGGGAGGTCTCCTGGCTGCTCCGGGAGGGGGTTGATTTATTTTTGAGGGGGCAGGATGTCAGCTAGCTGCCATGTTTCCATTGTATTTTTCCTTCCCTGCCTCTGGCACTACAGCACATGCTTGCTCGCTGCTGTGCTCGCTGCTGTGCACAGCGATAGGGAGGCGCTCATGAGACCATGTGAACTGGTGCTGCCAGACTGGGTTATCTGACTGGCCTTGAGAAGGAGGGAGGGCTTGCGTTCCACTGTTGGTGTGAATATTTCTGCTCTCATGAGGCACAGAGACTCTCCCATTCATTATGTTACCTCCCGCCGGGAGAATTCCCGCGCGCACTTGGATTTCATTTGCTTAGCCATTTGCCTCATCCTGTTACATGTAGGGATGCATCCACCCCATTGTAATTCCTAACAATATCCCTGTAGATCATAACAACGGACCTGTAATCTAATAAAGCATAATGCTTCCCTGGAAACGTGTGTGGAGATTTACTTGCTGTTGAACCTGAAAGCAGGGCGCGTGGAGTGGCCGAGGCAAGCAGCGGCTTCCCGACAGATTTGGAGCAGGGTGGGGTAAGGTGACCTGGGGGCAGCATCCCTCCCGCCTTCATCCACCTGTCCCTCGTGAGGCCGGTTCTCCTTCCCTGCCGGTCTCAACTTGTTTGGTGGGGCTTGCTGCATGTGCCCACCCCCTAGGTTCCTTACTGCAGGAGCGTCGATCCGGTGAGCTCCTGCAGGAACCAAACCCTGCTTACAATACACAGCAGCCTCACTGAGCAATGTCAGATCCAAAGGCTGATTCTTCACAAATGGTTTCACAACCACCTCCTTCAAAGCAGCTGATACTACATCCTTCCTTTAATAAAGCATTTACTACCTCATGGATCCACCCTCAAATCCACTCCACTACACCTGGATTTTAATGGGTTTATTAAGGATTAAAAAGGCTGAGGACCTTAAACAGCTTGTCTCTATCACTGGGCCTCAATAACCAAAATTTATCCAAGCAATTGCAGTCAGACTGGGTTCAACAACATCCTGAGATTAAACGTGTAAACCAGTGGAGTCCTGAGTTTGCAATGGAAACAACTAACTTTGTCTAGAAGATGCCTTGCAAAATAAATCTTGGCAAGCTTCAGAATTCTGGGCCCATACTCTGAGACTGAGGCTTTGTCTCAGTACAGGGCTTTCAGGGGCAATGCGGACGGATACCTCTTTCTCCATGCAGATGTTAGCCCGCTGACAAAGCACCAGTTTTGGGCTGTTACGGCCCGGGCTTTGGGATTATTAGGCCTTTCTGGAGTGAAGTTTGGCACTCACTCCTTCAGAATAGGAGCAGCATCTACGGCGGCAGCCTTAGGCTATCCCACTGCTGATATTCAGAGGGTGGGCAGGTGGCGATCTGCCACTTACAAACGTTTTGTGCGCCCTCTTCCTTTATTATAAGTAACTGTTTGCAATGCTGTTTGCGCTGTTGGGTTCCGGAGTTCATTGTCCTTTCTTCCTAGGAGCTGTGTTTTGTGGCAGGAGATGGATTCTCATCTCCGGACACAGCTACATCTTCTGGGCAGCTCATCGTGCCAATCGATCGGCCATTGGCTTGCAACTGGGCCTCAGCCAGTGGGCTACGGTCGAGTGGAGGGGGCGCCGAGACCTGCGTTGGCCGGGCCTCCTCCCTCTTCTGTTTACGGATAGTTCAGCCTTGCTGCCAGATGTGTTGGTTATCTACCTGGGAGGTAACGATTTGGGATTCCTGAAAGGGAAGGCCCTTGTGTGGCAAGCCAGGGATGACCTGGAGTGCATTAAGCGCCAATGGCCAGACACAGTAATTGTGTGGTCGGCCATGATTCCACGCTTGGTATGGCGTAGCGCTTGGGACCCCAAGGGGATCGAGAGGGTTCGGCGTAAGGCCAATGGGGAGCTTTATAAAATTTTAAAGGTTGGATTGGGCCACTACTTGCCTCACCCCCAGATTCGGCTTGATTTTCCGGACCTGTACAGAGGGGATGGCGTGCACCTTTCCGAGAAGGGAAATGACATCTTCCTTCAGGATTTGCGGCAAGGGCTTAAGCTAATTTTAGGTGTTTGAGTGGGCGCAGGGGCCTAAGCAGAGGCTCGACCCTTGTGGTGGCAGAATTAGGTTTAAATAAAGTTCAGCAGCTCGTAAGCACCAATTAATAACTCCTGGGAGGGGTAGAGGGGTCTGCGGGATCAACCCTGCAGCCGTGCAGCCGGGGATGAGGCTTGCAGACTGCCTATGGGGATGGCCACGCCGGAGAGTCAGCGCTGGCCATGCGGTGGTGTTTGAGGGCTCCTGAAGGCGCATCCCAATCTTGGCTCGGCTGGGTTTGTAAGCGACTTACAGTTGGCTCCAACCCGGGACCGTGGTGTCTTGCTGTTTATACAGTTTAAGGATGGGGGTCAAAGCGACACCAGGCCTTGTCGTGCCGCTGTTTTCATGTTTGCCCTTTGCTGTTAAGTTAATATTTTAATACAGTGGCCTTATTTCATCCAACCTTGTTGTCTGACTATTTTTTCCGTCGGGGGGGGGGCAAAGAAACTGAGTGCAAGTTTTGATTCCGTCAAAAACAAAACAACCCCCTCCCCAGATACAACCTAAGTTTTATAGGTCACTTTCAGGTCAGACTTTGACTCATAGCACTTAGTTTTCTAGGTTCATGTAACTGCCTAGAGAACAGATAGAGCTGGTTTGTGCTCAGAGTAATTTAGAAGACTTAACAGGCATACTTGTGGTTGGCTCTAACTTTGCATAGAATGCCCAAGGTAGTGAAAAAAGGCAAGATGACTCAGATTCATTCTCCCAACTCCTTTATTGCTATAAAAATATATAATTAACTGTCTTTGGAAATCTTTCGTATGGATTAGTTAAGACCGAAACCAGCATTACCACTCTTTC
>NW_015167584.1:126609-137971 GCF_001447785.1 Gekko japonicus | reverse complement strand
ACAAAATCCAACAACAAATATATAACCATGTGGAGAAAGAATGTAATTGTTAACAATTACTGAGTATTACCAAAAGTGGGTTCCCTGGGTTTCAAAAGCTTTGGAGTGCTACAAGTGAAAAAGAAGGCCACATACAACATCAGAAGTGTACTCAGTGCACAGCGCTTTCCTAGGAAAGCCCTCAGGAACAACAGTATTTCTGAAGCTTTAGCACTCAAACTGACCACATTAATAAAAACATGGGTGGGGGAGAGTAGGCTGCCAACTCCTAGTTGAGATATTTCTGGAGATTTGAGGATGGAGCCTGGGGAGGGCAGGGTTTGGACCGGAGACAGATCACAGCAGAGTATAATGCCATACAGCCCACTCTCCAAAGCGGCCATTTTCTCCAGGGGAGCTGGAGATCATCTGTAATTCCAGGAGATTCCCAGGCCCTACCCGGAAGCTGGCAACCCTAGGAGGGGATGGAACACAGTGTAGGGATAACATAAAGGAGTCTTCTGAGAATATGGTAGGGAACAAAAATCCCAAGAAAGAAAAGGAGCCAGGGATTTAAGAAGGTTCTCAAACTATTTCAGACACACCCCTTCCAAGAGTAGAGAAATATGGCTTATCATATTCTGAAATAAAAATACAGAGTGAGTAGAAAGGAACACAGTGACATGAAAAAGGAAAGGAAGATTCCTAACCCAGACAGAAAAACAAAAGAGACATCACAAAGATCTTGCAGATGGGATTAGAATGAGAGACGTCAAGTTAGCTACGTGAACTCTTCTGCAAATGCTGCTAGAACTGAAATTGTTGTTGTTCAGTCACACAGTTGAGTCCGACTCTTTGCGACCCCATGGACCAGATCACGCCAGGCCCTCCTGTCTTCCGCCGTCCTCTGAAGTTGGCTCAATTTCATGTTCGTTGCATCTATGTCTAATCATCTCATCCTTTGCCGTCCCCGTCTTCTTTGACCTTCAATCTTTCCCAGCATCAGGGTCTTTTCCAGTGAGTGCTCCCTTCTCATCTGGTGGCCAAAGTATTTGAGCTTCAGTTTCATTATCTGGCCTTCCAGGGAACAGTCAGGGTTGATTTCTTTTAGGATTGACTGATTTGATTTTTTTGCAGTCCAAGGGACTCTCAAGAGTCTTCTCCAGCACCATAGTTCGAAAGAATCTATTCTTCGGCGCTCGGCCTTCCTTATAGTCCAACTCTCGCAGCCATACATGACTACTGGGAATACCATTGCTTTGACCATGCGGCCTTTTGTTGGCAGGGTGATGTCTCTACTTTTTATCATGCTGTTTAGGTTCGCCATCGCTTTCCTCCCAAGGAGTAGGCGTCTTTTAATTTCATGGCTGCTGTCACAGTCTGCGGTGATCTGGGATTCCAGGAACGTGAAGTCTGTCACTACTTCCACGACTTCCCCTTCTATTTGCCAAGGAGTGATGGGGCCAGATGCCATGATCTTAGTTTTTTGAACTGAACTGAAATACAGAAATGGAAAGCCTGTTCCCTTCTCCAGAGCTAAAGCAACTTCCAAGATTAATCAAATGAGAGGAAATATGATCTGTGGCAGATATTTTTTGCAATTTATAGCTATATAGGGGAAGAAGGTTGCAAGTTGCCAACAGGAAAGACTAGTTTTGATTCTCTGTTCACAGCAGAATTATGACATCACCAACCATGTCAAGGCTACTCCAAAAGGGAGAAGTTCTTATTTAGAGGCAGGCAGGAAAAAGACTGCATATACAACACAACATAGCCTGTCTCCATGTCCCATGGTTGCAATCAAGTGAACATAATATGCCATGCCAGGTAATTGGGGTGTTGGGGACCTGAGTGACCCCCAGGCTCCCTGACTCTGCTGGTAGCCAGGGACCTACTCTCAGTGTCCATGCACCAAAGCAGCAGCACATGTGGCCCCTTCAAGGGCAAACCTGTTGCTCTACTGCTTGATAAGGACTGGCCCTTTAACAGCCCACTGCCTGATAAGCAGCTGGGACGCAGCCTTGAGTCAGTGGTGAGGAAACAAAGAGATGAGTCACAGCTGAGATGTGGGGGCTGCAACAGCTCCCTACAAGAACTGCTCACATCCCATGAAAGTTACAGAGGAGTGAAGCCTCCAAAGGGGCTGGTCCCAGGATGAGCTGGGCCCTTCAAGGCAGAGGGAAATAGGTCAGAGAGGACATGCTGGCTCCTGAGGTTGACAGGAGCAAGGTCAGGAGAGAAGTGAGAAACCAGGGTGATTGAAACCTCCTTCCCTCTCAGTTTGAGGCTCATGGGTGGGTATGCAAGTGCCTTGTGCTGGCAAGGATCTGCCAGACTTGTGCATGTTTTTTATACAGGGATATTGTCAGCAGCAACTGTGGTCTCAGCTGTTGGAAAAAATAGACAGCATGAGGAAAGAACTACACATAGTGAGGCTTGGGGATTGCCACCACCAGTGAGGTGTGGTGGGGTTGAAAGATTTGCCAGAGTTACTTGTAACTTGTCTTGTAATAAAACACACACAGAATGAACGGCAGGAAGGAGAGGAGATGCCTGTCATCAATCCCCCTGCATTTCACCTTCTCCATCATATTTTGTCAGTTTTTTCTCCAACCAGTCTAAAGAAGCACATCTGACTGGGAGGGATAACAATCGTGGGAAGGGGTGTTTGCAGGGGAGAATTGGGGGACATGGGAAGAACTGAAATACTTACTGATTCTGACCTGTAGATGACACTGACTCCCATATATGCATTACTTCCACACATATGGTCTTGGGAACATGCATTTCCGACTGTAACGTGTAGTTCCTATCCAACTGTTCACTAGAAATTCACGCTTCTTTCATCCCACACCACAGCTAACTACAGCAAGCTATCTGTCTGACAGCGGCTGGAAGCCAAATTCTGGACCTTTAGTCTGACCCGGCAGGACTGTTCTTATGCAGACTGGTTCACACAAAGCCCTACTGTGTAGGCTGCACATAAGGAGGAATGTGCAAAGGGCCCAAGGCTCATAAATCTCAACCCCATTACAGAACCTTGAGCATGAACCCAGGCCTACATGAACAAGTGTTTATAAAGAGCATGCCACACCCAACCACCAAACTATGGAAAAAGAGACAACATATTAGAGGAGCAGGGCTCACTTCTTCAGAAATTATTTGCGTAGGCCTCAGTCACCATTCATGGTTCTATATGCAGTGAGGATTTGTGCCTATGCACTCACCACACAAAACAACTTGGTCTGCATTTGATTTGGCCTCTAAGGCATCATGAATTCAAGGAGCCAAAGGCAAGCAACCCTAAGAACAAATACATGCAATGTTCAGTGACTGCCCAACCCTATAGTTTGTTAGAGAAAAGGATTATCTCATTTCAAACACAGCAGGTCATTAGAGTTTGCCAATTAAATCTTAGACTGTGAACTCAGTCTGTATTACCAAACCAATTCACATAACCTGTCCAAAATAAAACTAGGTCTTGCATTGTGGGCAGCAGCAGATACAATTTCTGAGATTATTTTACCCAAATGACTCATTCTTTCCCACATGTTTGAGCTCTTTGTATGTGGTCTGCATTGGTGCCCTTGACTGTAATAATGGCATTGGATACCCTAAACAAGCATGGTTTATATTACCTGCCTATTATTACACTTCCACACAGAACTGGGGCATGTCACATAGTGTCTCAATCAGTAATCATAAGTAGAGTCTTCAGAAGGAAGTGAAGCTTTGTAAGGAAAAAAACCTATATGAGTTTTTAAAATCAGGAATGTGTGCAGCATGCCATACACAAAGAAAAAGGAGACCCACCTGTCTCAGTCTACATAAAGAAATGTCCAAAAGATTTTATGAAGTGGGTCCAATAACCAGCAGCAATCCAAATGCAACAAGAAGCAATACTGTGCCCAATGCAGCCCCTTCCCCCCATATAGTCAACCCTACATAATGTGTTTGATCTCAGTCATTCTTTACTCCCCTCGGTCCCTCCCACTCTCCTTCCTCTATCATTTCCCTGCTGTTAAAATTTAAACTGAAAATTCCCTAGGGGCAGGGACCATTTTCTTTTTTGTTTACCTAAGGACAGATATGAATGATACTGTATAAAACCAATAGCGCAGTCACAACTGAACCATTGACAGCTATCAGTCTCCAAAGGAAAAACTAATTCCTGACAACTAAGAATCTGTAATTTAGACAGAAAAGTTTGCATGATTCTATACCAACAAGCAGCCAGTCCAGGTTACCTTATCTTGTGTTTAATACATAGTGGCAAGATTAGGTGCAGGGAGATATGGGGTTAAACAATCTGCATTCTCTGCTCAGTTTCATCCCTACACTACCATTCACTCCTTGTTCTCCTCTGCATCCTAAATGCCTCCTACTCAATTCCCTTTTAAAGTTCCTCTCCAAAACAAGCCACTTCCCAGGTTTCTGAAGCATCCATACAAAGAGTTTACCCCTAAGGCTCCTGATTTTTCTGCACATTACATATTGCCCTGGATTCTATAACAGAGATAAGTTGCCAGCCAACAATTTGAGGGAAATAATTCATTCCCACAACCTGGAGACCATAATTTTTACTGTGCTAATTCTATTAATCTTAGGATTTATCCATCGAGTATGTAAAATGTGAGAAGCAGGAGAACAGATCTTGCAAAAAGGGACATTTGCAATTCAACAGACATGCCCTGCTTTAGTTAGAATGACACGGCAACATCCAGCCCGCCAGTCACCGGCCCCAGTGGGCACAGGCTCCAGATAGAACTTGACAGTTTTGACACATTGCAGCCACGTTCACACATCCCTACGACACCTGCAGAGGAGGCAAGATATCAGGGAATAGTAGCAGCCTTCCTGCCTTGGGTATAATAAAATCTACACAAACTTCACACACATCACACTAAGGCAGATAACCAGGCAAGCATATTCCCTTTTCTATTTTTTTTTTATTAAAGAAAGTTGAGTGTTTTGCTAGGGACACATATCTGGCAGAAAAGCCACTACTTTTCTTTCTGGGCGCAGAGACTCAGGCAGCAGATTTTCTGCCAAGAGAGCTGCTGCTCTCCAGATCCAATCCAGCAGTTTCATTTTAAACCAACCTTTAAAACAAATACAAGGGAGATGTAACATAACCCTTCCCATCCCGCCACGGAACTCTTCGGGGCACTAATCCTGCTGTCCAAGAGGCTGGTCAACGTGCACAGTCCCGCCTTTGTTAAGCCAGCACTGGTTCATGAAGGCAGCGCTGGCGTTAAGAACTTCCTTCCTGCTTTATCTGTTAGGAAGTTACCAGTCCATGCACAGAAAATTCCAGTTGCAAACATTCATGCATGGTGAATCCAGCGGGGAAGGGAAGAGACCACACAGAAGGAATCAGCGAAAAAAAGGAAGGGGGGGGGAATCTCTTCGTCTCTTTGCCAGGTAGTTGCAGCCAGCTTCTCTCCCCAGGGACAGATGCCTGTGCAGAACCCAAACACGGCAACTCCGGCAAAGGCAGAAGGCTCGCTCCCATGTGGAGAAGAAGAAATGACTAGAGATTGTTCAGAGGCTTCCCGGTGCTCTCAATCCCGCCAGCCCCATTACTTACACAAACACACACAAACCCCGAACACACACGCTCGCACTCACATAATGTTTGTTGGGAATTCGCCTCTTCTGCACGTCCAGCACCTTCACCTCCAAGATACTCTTCCGGGGCATAGCTTTGGTTCTCTGCAACCCGCACCCCAGAAGGAAAAGGGGGTGGCGGGAAATGTGCAAATCTCAGCGTGGGAAGGGGAGCAAAGAACCCCCTTCGGCCAAGCTTTCAACACAGCTAAAGCTCCTAGCACAAGCCTGCAAACTTCAGAGCAGAAAGATCGCGCTGCTGGGAAAGAATAGCCCGATCCACGGCTCTCTTGGCGTCCGCTTCCTCTACCCCCCCCCCCCCGCTCTCACCCCTCCCCCCTTTCCTCCCTGTCCAGAGTTTGCAGATGCAGGACTCCTCCCAGCCCATCCCTGCCAAGCAACCTATCCCACTCAGGCAGAGGCAGTATGGTTAGGCGCTCAGATCCAGCCCAGCTCCCTGGGTTCTTAAAGGGCCACGACCACCGCTTAGCTCACGGCGCTTACAAAAACACACCCCAACACCGTATAATAATATAATCCTATCCAGTTTTGTCGGCTCGCCCTTACTACGCAGCTGTACTTTACACGCGGAAGGAAAAGGCACAATTTTGCAGTTATGGGTGGAAGCCAAACGTGCCCCGTGAATCAACACGCCCCTGCCCGCTGTGCTGTCGCGAGCCACTGAAGCGGCGTGCCAAAAAACGCACAAGGCTTGCCTTCCTTTTTGAGCACCACCTCGTGAGCACCGCGGCTAGTTTCCGAGCGGGGGTGGGAACAAGTGGGAGAAACAGGGGATCCGGGGAAATGTAGCCTTCGATTAATATTAAAGGAGGAGGGAGAGAAGAGCTCGTTAAATGCAAAGACTATTTTAACCTCCATTTGACCTCAGGCCCCCTTTCCCAGGGAGGGATGGAGTCGGGCGCGAAACAGCAGGCGAGGTCAAAACCAGATGTTGCCTTTTGTTGTTAAAAGAGTAAAATGGTTAATTAATCGTCCTTTGAAACTGCAAAAATGGAACCCTTCGGTGTCTGCTTGCACGAGGCAATGGCTCAGTTGGTTTTCGAAAGTGGAGGAAGGCGTCCTTCGGACCGTCACAGAAATGGATACGCTCTTTCAGCTCGTTTTGATGAATGGATAGCTGCCTCTGAAAAACAGCGGGCAACTTCGTGCTGCAAAAACTCCAAGCCCCTGTTATTAAATCATGTTCTATCGAGCTGAGTGGGGGTGGGATGCAGCCGGTTCTGAAAATGCACGCACTTGCAACAAGAGGGATTTTGTGTTTGTACGGGAGTCCTGTACACACGTTACAGTGAACGCTTGCATATCTTCTATGTATGCACCTAAATCTTTTGTATGGGTGTTTCATTTTAAAAATAACACCAGGACCCAACAGTACCTGCATAAATGTTTTATTAAAAAGGGGGGGGGTGTTAAATGTAACAAGAATTGTTCACAGGAAAGCATATACCTTGAATAAAACTCTGTTGGTCTTAAAGGTGCCACTGGACTCAAACTTTGTTCTGCTGCTTCAGACCAACATGGCTGACCACCTGAATGTGTTGAAGAGATTATGCATATTTTGTCCACAGATGCCCCACTACACACTACAGGGAACATGCCTACCTCTGCTTTTCAGAAAGCCTTTATTTATGTACTTGATTTCTATGCCACCATCCTTCCCAAAGGGACTGAAAATGGCTTAAAAGGTAAAGGTTCCCTTGCTCGAAAGCCAGTCGAATCTGACTCTAGGGTTGCGGTGCTCATATCCGTTTCAAAGCCGAAGAGCCAGCGCTGTCCGAAGACATTTCCGTGGTCATGTGGCCGGCATGCTAAACACCAAGGCGCACTGAACGCTGCTACCTTCCCACTGAAGTGGTACCTATTTATCTACTTGCAATTTCTTGCTTTCGAACTGCTAGGTTGGCAGGAGCTGGAACTAGAGATGGGAGCTCACTCCATCATGCTTACCTTGTTCTTAATTTTATCCTCACAACAATCCTGTGAAGTAGGTTAGGTAGATTAAGTTGAGAGTGTGTGGACTGGCCCAAGGTCCTCCAGTCAGCATCTGTGGCAGAGAAGGGCTTCGAACCAGTATCATTGAAGACCTAGTCTGACATTCTAACCACTATACGATGGCTATAAAGTACTAATGTGTATACATTTTTTAAAATAAAGTGTAAAAATATCTATACCCGGTTTTGGGGATCCAAACTGACTCACAATACTGTTCTTACCTTCCCCATTTTATCCTCCCAACCGCCATCCTTTCAGGTAGCATGGCTGAGTGAGCGTGACTAGCCCAAGATCAACCAGACAGTTTCTATGGCACATGCCAATGTGTCTTTGCTATATGTATTAGGCATGCCTAAAAACCCCTCCAACCCCTATTGTCAAAAAAAACCCTATTGCCATGGTAACGGTAATCTACTCTTGTACGCATGTCCACCCTCATGCGCTCATCTCCTCCACTGCATTCCTTTCTATGTACGCTAGTCTTGCTTTGATAGAACGTTATCAACCCAAGGCCACAGGTGGTGTGCGGCAGGAGGCTTTTGCTTAGTCTGTAATGAATATGTAGTGTGGGAATAGTCTTGATGACTTTTGATAAGGTGCAAGAACGACACAGCACAATGATTTCTCAAATCCCACATCTTGCTGAATATAGCCAGTGAGATTTTCAAGTTCTTCCAGACGATGCTCTATGCTCTGACCATTATCAGTTAGATTAAAGCAACACATATTTTTAAAAGAAGAACAGCCATAATGATGTTTGAAAAGCAAAAAATCGATAACTGCTCTGTTATCCAAGATAGCTTCACGTAATTCCTGTTGTTCAGAATTAAGCAGTGCAATAGCCTTAGAAGTTGCATTTATTGCTTTGACAGCGTAACATGCGAGTTCAGCCAATGCCCTAGCATTACCAACGGCTAATTCAGGAACTCCTACAAGGGAAGCTGCTAATGAAACATATTCAGCTTTACTCAGCAAACTTACTTTAGAATTACAATCAGGAGGAAGGGAAACAGAGCGCTGAGTGCGAGATTGTGTTTGTGGTAGAACAATAGCAAGCCAACTAAGGCAACAAGTGATGTCACTAATATTGGCAGGAATATAATTAAAAGTGTGACTGCCACAGGTAAAGAACCATCCAGTAGGTAAAATGATATGGGCATAATTGAAAGACACTTTAGTGACATGAGGACATTTTAGTATGTCAGGGCCTATGTTAGAACACCGCTGAGCGCGTTTAGCACAATTAATAATGCGTGTGCAGGTCGTATTGCCACTAGCTATATATGGAGTGTGAAGAGAGATTGCAGATGCAGGTAAAATCTTGCTTGCTGGGCCCCATCTTGCCATGGTGTTATAACCCACAGCAACATTAGGAAACCCATAGAACATAGTCTCTTTAGTTATATTTGCAGGTTGCTTACACACTGGGATCAAACAGGTACCCAGCAATTCACCAGCTGAAAGAGAATTGGTTAAACAGAAATGAGTTACATTAGAAATATTAGCAAGACGTTCCCAAATGTTAAATGTCATATGTTCTCTTAAAGAAGGCAACACTCCCCCAATGGGCACAATTAAAAATGACACCATGAGGAGGTTAACACAGAGCCCAGGCCCACCAAGCATCAGTGCCAGGTAGTGGCTCGCCTTCTCCCCATTCTTCATCCTCTTCATCCCCTTCATCCTCTGAGTCGGTGGGCTCATGCTCAGAGGAATCAGTAGAGTCTTCATGGAGACCCTGACAACGTGTACACCAGAGATTATGCCAAAAAGTACAGTCAGTTATGGAAGGAGGATTGTGTTCTTCAGATAGGGCAAAGCGGCCTTGAGAATGTTCCCACACACGAATTAGATCTGGAAAGCTTAGCCTGCGTTGGAAAAACAGCCGAGGCTTCCACGCGTCGTGATAGTCAGGATTGCGAAATAGCCGAGGCTTCCACGCGTCGTGATAGTCAGGATTGCGAAATTGTAATTCTACCTTTCCCCACCCAAAGGGAGAGTCTGTGGGGTCAAAGTAGAACCAGATTAAACACAGATAGTAAGGGCAAACTGCAACAGGCCCTGCTATCAGTTCTGGCCCGTACGGGAATTGTAAAGGAACCAGAAACTGCTGGCCAAAGACTAAGTAACGGTATTCTGGACTCCAATGCTCAGAGTCGTCCTGTAGACTGTTGATGTATGGGAAGGCTTGCATTAGTGAGGTGCAAATAAAGAATTGCAGATTAGGTGTGAACTGAATTTGCAGTGATAACCGCAAAGATAGCAACACAGAGATTCTCGGGTGTCAGCTCTTTGCCCTGCTCCTGTAGCAGCTTCTCTGCGTCGCAGGTTACTCGCTTCACAGCACCCCAGGTCACCAGAGGAGCTTGTGTGGTCCTCAGTCACGGCTGCCGGGGGGGCTCGGTCAGGCTGGCGTTCTGGAGCTCTGGAACTGGATTCAGCCCCCCGTGATACCACTCCATGCGCTGGACGAACGCACTTGGCAGGAACCCAAAGAGGACCTGTGGGCGACAAAACAGAAGCATACCCTCTCCCCCAAGAGAACAAAGGAGCTGGACCCAGCCAAGTACGATCAGGCAGGGCACGGTAAAAAACCTGAGGCTGAGGAAGCTGTGGTCCGCTCCTAAAGTGCCGGTCATAGGCTGATGAAGAGACAGCTCCAGGGAGCTGAGAGAAATTTAATTGATTGCAAGTGAACAAGACCAAATGTACTTGCTTCATGATCCAAGCCTGAAATCTGTTGTGGTGTGTCGTTATTGAACCCTAACAAAGTCTACATATATGCTCATGCCTTGATGGAGGGAAACTTAGTATAACAAGATATCTTATGGATTTACACTATTAGAATAAAGTTGTATGTATTTTAATTCGTTTAAGTGAATGTAAGTAACACACCGTTTACTGCAGTGCTCAGACTGCTTTGTTGTATTGGCTGGGGGAAAAATTGTAATGTATGGAACTATTCAATAAAGATTTATTATTATAAAAAAGGCTCCTTTTTCTCCTCTAATCTAGGTACCAGTACATATGGCAAACTGAATCTGTTCTCAAAACCCAGAAAGATTGGTTCCATGCCATTCTACTCTTTTCTTTAAAAAAATCAACATGTTTCTTTTAAGACTCCAAGGCTGTGGTCAGGCCACATGCTCCAGTTGGAGTGAACGGGAAGTGAGGCTATCTCCGCTGGAGGAATTTGACATGCAGTTGCAAGATCAAACATCCCTTTGTAGCTGTGGGTGCAGTCCGCCACTGTGTGATCAGACACAACTGCGGGTGAGGGTTTTTTTTTATATGCCATTTGTTTCCAATGCACATAAATGAGGAATCACACTTCTGCAGTGAGGGCCCTCTATGGAGTATGTGATGACATGCATACTGCGAAGGGGGGGGGGGGAACGGCACCAAGCCGGGATGGTCTGATCAGACCATCCTGACAGCATGAGAACATGCTTGCACAGTCAGACGGGGAAAGTCCATCCATGGCCCCTCGGAACCCATTTACTACCAGACTTTCTTTGGTGTCTTTTAACTCCGCCTCTGCGACGGAGCAGCACGGGTTGCCGATGACTGCGGGACGCTTCCCAGATGTCGCTCTCTGATCATGCCCTTTAGATCCATCAGGCATTCGCACCTATGTCGGATCTAAAGGGGCGTGTGATCGCAGCCCTAATAGATCAATATGACCTGATTAAACTGGTCAAGACTCAGCTTTGCTTAAATCACCAGTTATAGAAGTTGCCATTTCTTTGCAGGAATCAAC
>NW_015167584.1:124475-125913 GCF_001447785.1 Gekko japonicus | reverse complement strand
AACATGCCTTGAGGCAAAACTTTCCAGTGATACCGTTTGGTAGGATGCTGGCAGTTTTCCACTGGGACTGTAAAAGCAAATTTTTCTCTGTCCGTGGGATATAGACAAATTGTAAAAAAGCAATCTTTCAAATCTATGATAAATAATTGATAATCATTAGGAATGAAATTAGGATTTGGGGTCCCACATTGGAGAGCGCCCATAGGCTGAATGCAAGCATTCACAGACCTCAGGTCATGTAAAAGTCTATATTTGCCACTCTTTTTCTTAATAACAAACACTGGGGTATTCCAAGGGCTGGTAGTTTCTTCTATATGTCCTGCAGCAAGTTGCTCTTCCACTAAGACAGTAAGAGCTTGCAACTTGTCTCTAGGTAATGGCCACTGATCTACCCAAACTGGCTCTCCAGGGAGCCATGTTAAGGGGAGCGCTGTGCGCTCAGGAGTAGCCATCTTCAGGAATTGTGAAAGAAATCACGTCCCCATAGAGTAACATGAACTTTTAAAACATAGGGACGCAAAGAGATAATGATAGAAGAATCTGGCAATTTAAAAGAAAGAAAGTGAGTACTTCTTTGCGCTCCCTGGCGACCTCCTACCCCCCAGACACTTGGGCAATCTTCCAAAGGCCACTCAGTGGGCCATGCAGAGAAACTGATTACAATGACATCTGCTTCAGTGTCAATGATGCCTGAAAAAGGTCGTCCTTGCACAATGAATGTTTGTTTAGGTCGCTGCGTAGTAATGCTAGTAGTCAATCCTACCAGAGGGTCTGTGGAGCCAAAACCAGCGTCACCTCGCTCCCTGGAACTCCCTCCTGCAGGGACGACATAGGGAACGAGGATAAGTTGCGCAGGAGAACTACCCTCAGGGAGGGTCTGAGGAAGATTAGTCCATAATTGAACCTGAAGAATTCCAGTGTAATCACCGTCAATTACTCCAGGAAATACAAAAATCCCTTTATTTGCAGTTAGATGAGCGTGGAAGAATAAGTCCCACATATCCAGCAGGAAGGGGACCAGAGAGTTGTGAGGGTACTACTATAACTTCTCCTGGGAATTTAAAATGTACTGGTTGTTTTAAAATCAAGTCAATTCCAGCGCTCCCTTTAGTGGCACTGGGAGTAGTTAAGACGGAGCTTCTCCCTGAGGAGGATTTGGCTCCATGCTCCCTGCTTGTACCGGGGCCAGGGAGGGGCCCGGTCGAGAGTTTCCCGACCTGCACTCACTGGCCCAGTGGTATCCCTTTTGACACTTTGGACATTTGTTTTTTGGCTTATTTTTAGTAGGAGTTTGCTGTTTAGGACGAACTCCCCCTCCCCCTGGGGCTCTACATTCGGCCCGATAATGGCCCAATTTGCCACAGTTGAAGCACTTACCCTGGGGCTTATTGCCTTGTTGTATGGCTGCAGCTAGGAGATTTGCTTGAAAAGACTGAGT
>NW_015167584.1:105425-124287 GCF_001447785.1 Gekko japonicus | reverse complement strand
CTTGACATGCTTTAATCATGTCAGAAAGAGAAGGATCTTTGCCCAATCCAGTTATTAAACAACGGCATTCTTGTGTGGCATTTTCCTTGGCTAACTTATTTAAGAGTTCTCCCTGGGCTTCTTCATTGTCTATTTGACGCTTTAGAGCCTCTTGCAGTCTATTAATAAACTCAAAGTAAGGCTCAGAGGCTTTTTGTTTAATACTTGAGAATGTTTGCAACGGCTTACCAGAGGCTGGAACTCTCTGAAAAGCTCGAAAGGCACACAAAGAAGATACTGCTAGGGTGGCCTCAGGTAGAACAATCTGTTGAATGGGCTGAGCAAAGTTACCGTGACCATACAGTTGTTCTGCTGTATAAGCACCTCCAGAGGCTTGCCCTCTAATTAAACATTGATGTTGAAATTCACTGTCCTATACCACATATTGA
Source organism: Gekko japonicus (assembly GCF_001447785.1). Taxonomy (NCBI): domain Eukaryota; kingdom Metazoa; phylum Chordata; class Lepidosauria; order Squamata; family Gekkonidae; genus Gekko; species Gekko japonicus. Next base: position 123,859 of record NW_015167584.1, on the reverse strand, counting down.
GCTGGAGATAAAAGTATGCAACATGTTGTTTTCCTGTCCTCTGGAACTAATAGGTGATTTCTCATTAAAGCTTCCAACATCCCTTGGACATATGTACTTTGTAAGCCCATGTCTCGAATTCCTTTACTCAATTCAGTTAGAATGGGATAGGAAATGGGCTTATATTCCACTATATTGTTCCCTGCTGCATCTTGCTGTCCAGTAAGATGTACTGGGCACACAGACAACATTTCAGATATTTCTTTAATTTCGTCTAAAGAAGGGTTTTGATTTTTTAAGTGATCCATAAGAACACTTCGTGGAGAAGGGTGTAAAGGTGGAGGAGGTTTATCTGGTGGCACTGGCAATGGTTTTTGAGGCATTGAGGGTAAAGATTCTGGCACTGAAGGTTCTAGGGGTTTTGGTGCTGAAGGCACAGGTGGTGCAGGAGGTGGTGGCTTAGGTAAAACCAATTGAACCCCCTGAGAAAAGGTAGAGGAGCTTTCTGTAGTGCATGTAAGTGAAGCCAGCGAAGAAACAGGTGCTATGGCTTCAATTGCAAACCTACAGATATACCAAGAGTGTAAGACCTCTACTGGAGCCCGAGGCTCTGCATGCAAGGTTTTCCCTATCTGTTCCCAATCTTTTAATTTCAAAGATCCAATTTCAGGATACCAGGGACACTTTATCTGAATCTCCTTAAGCAATTGTTTAAGAGCCGTAGAAGACACGGACCGGCCGGCCTTCAGGGCAAGGAATTGTAACTCTTTTATATGTTTCTGCTGCGGCAGTGATATTGATTCACCCATATTTACCTCTCACCAATGTGGGGTCGCGAAAACACGCGGAATCACGACGAAGTGCACTTTGGGGTCTTTGGAAGATGGTTGAGGAGATGGAGTCTTTCAAGTTTCAAGTCCCTGCGCGGGCGCCACTTGATGACTTTTGATAAGGTGCAAGAACGACACAGCACAATGATTTCTCGAAGCTGCAGCAGCTCTGTCTCTCGTCTCTCTCTGTTCCAAGACTGTCTCTCGAGCTGACAGCTGCGCAGTGTTTTATTAGCATCAAGAAGGCTCAGTCAAATTTGTTACAATCAGAGCAAAAGACTTTGTAAGCTAGAAAGTACAGTGTAGTTCACAGAATGTTCTTTTACAGCAAGCTTGTCTTTGAATGTTGCAAAACCTCTACGTTCTCAGCCATTCATTGTGTTCTAAGAGGAATTTTAGCAGTCTCATGCAAAAACAGCAAACCTTGTTTCCTGCTTGCCAATTCTCCCGGCAGAGTATTGTCTCTGTGGGAATACGAACTTTGACCTGGGAAGCCTGAACTTTGACCTCGGGTTTGCCTCGCAAGGTTTCTGATCAGACCTCCACATAGTCTAATTGTTTAACTGTATAGAACCGTTGCTTCTCAGGTTTTGGGTGCGCAGTGCGCCTTCTAAGCGGTTGCGGGAACCATATCTATTGGCTAGTGTAATTATGAACTTGCTTTAACCTATCTGTCAAACGCTCATCTCGTTATTCTGAACAGAGAATCTGTTCTAAGTGCTTCATGGCTTCAATAAAGTAAAACCTTCCTGCAAGTGTGTACTTCATTGCCTGCTGTGGGGTCTGACACTAGGTTGGCAGGAGCTGGAACTAGAGACGGGAGCTCACTCCATCATGTGGCATCCGGGTCTTGAACTGCTGAACTACTGACCTTCCACAGCCTGCAGTTCAGTGTCTTAACCACTTGAGCCACCGCAGCTCCTCTCAGCATCTACTGACTCCTAAATCTGAACCTTTCATTGTCTCAGGAAAAGCAAATTAGTTGTGATGGTTTTGCAAAGTTTTTTTGTCAACAAAAGTCTCTCAAATATGTTCTGATTTGGACGCCAGTTGTAACATAGCACAGAAAGATGAAATGTCTAATTCACTGTCTGGCCTGTTAATGGACCATTTGGACCCAGTTACCACAATGGACCTTGACAGGCTTCTAGCATCTATGAAGGCTAACGTTTGTACTCTGGAGCCTTGTCCATCCTGGCTGTTGAAATCATGTAAGGATCACATTAACATTCTTGACCATCATAAATCAGTCACCTGTTCTGGGCATGTGTTAGCCAAATTGCTTTATCTACAGCAATTGGCAATTTAGATGGGTTCTTGCCAGTGTCTACCAAGGTCCAGTTCCCACCAAGGGTTACCAGTAAAAGGAGTCGAGGCTGCTGTTGCTCAAAATAACTGTCTTTTACTTAAGAAAATAAATCACATACAAACAATACTGATGCACTCACACATTCAATTAGGTTCCTTAGAAATACAGTATTAAACTTAAGCACATTTGCATTAGCAGGTAGGGTGATGATGGGTGATACTTATCTGTCCTGAAGCTTTGTTCGTTCCAATGATGAATGGATGGGGAGAAATAGAATGCTAGGGAAGTTTATCACACAGCTAGAACCAGCCAGCACGTGTGAGTCTCTTGACTGCAGTTCAAGAGATCAAGTAGAGACAAGGGTTTGGGTATAGAAAGCTGGACAAAAGGGGAGTTAAAGCAGACAGGGGGTGTTGCGGGGATTGCGGCTAGCAAGGTCCAGGCGACTGGTCCTTACCTTTTATAGGTGGTTCTTTGGGTAGGTGGCAACTGTGCCAACCTCTTGACCCACCCTCCTACCTGTTAGTCCGTCCCAAGACTAATCCTATTGGTTGCATGTAGTGAGGGGTGGCAACCTAGAGGGTTGGGCAATATTGTAACTTAAGACCTAACTCCAAGGAGGGCATCTGGTCAAGTGTGAAAGCCTGGTGTCAAGGAACCTCCTTGAAGTGCAGATGAAGTTGGCCATTCCTCTGGTCATAAAAGGTCCATCTGGCGGGAAATGCCAATGTAAAATAAAGCAGAGATGTAGCATACCTAACAGCAGACAGTTCAACAATGGGGGCTGTTTCCCCTTAGGTTGTTCTTTTGCTGACACAATGGAGATGTGTGCTTTCCTCACCAGGCTGGCAACTGTGCAACTGAAACCTCATTCACGTGTAAGGCTTATGCAGGCACCTTCTATGTGTAGTATCACAACAGGTGATTTGTACAGCTTTCTGAGCCTATGTGTGTGTGTGTGCACAGTCCATTGTGTGGGTGTAGCAACAGATATAAGTTCATAAAGCAAAATATCAGTCTCTTTTCCTTAACACATGTTCCCTTGGCCACTCAAAGAGGTGGCTATCTGTCTGTTACTTTTTAAAAAAATCCCTATAGAAAAGTATATGTGGTCAATTATCACCCTATCTCTAATCTGCCCTTCCTGGGCAAGGTGACTGAGGGACAACTCCAGGCCTTCTTGAATAACTCACATGCTCTGGATCGTTTGCAGCAGGCCTGTAGCTATGGTGAGGCCTGTTGGGGCCCACCCCCAACTTCATCCCAAAGCCCCCAACTTTTGAGAAGAAGTGGGGGGAGGCTGCATGCGCCTGAACTCCAAGCTGTGAATTTGTGGCTTGGAGTGCAGGCACATGGCCCCCACTTCTCCCCCAAAGCATTTAAAGGGACCCTTTAAATGCTTTGGGGGAGAAGCAGGGGGGAGGTTGTGAATTTCAGTGCCCCCCACTTTTTAAAAGCCCCCCCTATTTAAAAAAAATCCTGGCTACAGACCTGCTTTTCAGTCTAGTTTCAGGTTAGGGTATGGAATATAGATGGCATTGGCAGCTTTAGTTGATTATCTCTGCCTGAATGTAGACAAAGGTCATGGCTCTTTGTTGCTCCTACTGAATTTATCTTCTGCCTTTGATAAGTAGACCATGCTCTTGTTTATTGTTTAGTTATGTTGAAGTGTATTCTGATATTGTCATACTATACTATGTTATGTAAAACTTACAAAATAAAACGTTTTTTTAAAAAATGTGCAAAGGCCAAAAGAAATGAAAAGCCTCAATGGATGGAACTCTTAAAATCACTACAGATTGACAAGAAGCAAAAGTAAATGGTGACAAATAGAATCAGAAATCTAAATGCAGCATTCCAGCAACTGACACAAAGAGACAAAGAGTACTATAACAAGCAATGCAAAGAAATAGAAGAGAATAACAAAAAAAGGAAGAACAAGAGATCTGTTCCACAAGATCCAAGAAATTAAGGTGTAGTTTAAAGCACGGTTAGGCATGCTGAAAGATCAACACAAAAGCTTATACAAAGGATTAAGCTTTGTTGGTCTTAAAAGTGCCACTGGGCTCAAACTTTGTTCTAGGACAAAATAAAGAAAAGGTAGCAACAATATACTGAAGAACTATTCAGAAGGGATGAAAGCATGACATTCCTTCAAAGAAGAATCTTTTGAAGAAAAACCTGCAATTTTAGAAAGTGAAGTGAAAGCTGCACTCAAAGCAATTGACAGAAACAAATTATGAGAAGCTACAGAAACCAAGTCCATCAAAATCTTAACAAGAATATTCCAACAAATGAGGAAAACAAATGAGGAAAACAAAGACAGCAAATGTTCAGTCTACATTGCAATTCTGCAAAAAGGAGAAATCAGAGACTTCAGCAACTATTGGAACATCACCTTAATTTCTCACTTAAGTAAAGTGATGCCCAGAATCTTACAACAAAGACTGTTACCATATTTGGAACAAAAATGCCAAATGTTCAAGCTTGATTCAGAGAAGAGGAACTAGAGATCATATTGCAAATTTACATTGGTTACTGGAGCATACAAGAGAATTTCAGAAGAAAATCAGCTTGTGTTTCATAGGTAACAGCAACGTTTTTTACTATGGATCATGAAAGTTATGGTTGGCTTTAAAAGAAATGGGTGTGCCACAACATCTGATTGTTTTGATACCCAATCTATACTCTCGAGAAGAGTCTACTGTAAGGATAGAATATGGAGAAACAGAATGGTTTCCCATTGGCAAAAGTGTCAGACAAAGACATGTTTATCTCCCTGTTCTCTTCAATTAACATGCAGAACATATGATGAGGAAAACTGAATTAGATTTAGATAATGGTGAAAACTGTTGGGAGAAACATTAAAATGTTGTGGAAGGCTTTCACGGCCGGAGTTCATTAGTTGCCGTAGATTTTCCGGGTTGTGTGGCCGTGGTCTTGGCATTGTAGAACCTGACGTTTCACCAGTAACTGTGACTGGCATCCTCAGAGGTATAACACAGAAAGATGGAGTACTCTCTGTGTCAAGGTGAGAAGAAAATGGTAGGCTGGTAATTTATATCTACTCCAGAAGATGAGGTAGGGCTGAGTCAGTTACTGGCAAAATGTCATGTTCTACAATGCCAAGACCATGGCCACACAACCCAGAAAATCTACAGCAACTAATTAAACAAAAACATTAACAATTTTAACTATGCAGTTGTCACTACATTACTGGAGGAAAACAGTGAAGACTTGAAATGACTACTTGTTAAGTAGCTCACTTAACAAAGCAGTCGGAGAGTGATTCAGCAAGAACACGACTTTATTCTTCAACTCGAACACCACTCCAACACGGATCAACATCTGATAGCCAGAACAGCCTTTACATTGCAGGTGTGTCCTGCTTTTAAACATTCCCGGCTAATATAGCCACACCCACTGTACAAATACCAACCAATAAGGTTGTCCACATAAGGACCAATCACGGGCGTTCCCGCTCAGGGAGCTTGCTATGAAGTGATTGGTTTGTTACTTCCTGGGCTAGCAATACTATTGGATGGATTTGGATCCTAGCCCAGGATGAAGCTTAACATTACAATTCAATGAGATGTCTCCCATACATCATGCATTCAAGGCAGCTTTGAATACATTACAAACTCCTCCCCCCCCTAAGTAAAAACAATCACGTACACTCGTAATCACTTAGGTAGGTCGGTGCTCTGCGCACCCGCTGAGACCTACGTAGCGGGGTAGGCTCAGGACATAGCTCAGCTTGGGGGACTCTGCTTGACTCTGGGATCTCAGAGTCAGGTACACTTCCGTCCTCTGTTGCGGGTCTGCAGTTAGGGGTCTGCCCTACCACTGGGACAGTATTGGGTTCGGCAGTACTCACCTCCGGAGGAGGTCTGGGACGGTCCTCTGGTTCGGGGGACTCAGCCGGCTGGGAGTCGAGGCGTTCCTTTGCCCACCGCTGCCTAAGCTGGTCTACGTGGCGTTGCCACTTGCGGCCATCTGCAAGCTCGACCACATACATTCGTGAACCAATACTTTCTGTTACTGTGGCTGGTAGCCAAGAGTGACCCCCTGCATAGTTTTGGCTGAACACTTTGTCACCCGGTTCGTAAGTGCGGACCTTAGGGAGCGCACTCTGCTGCTGGGGCTTTAGATCATTCAGATCTGGATGGAAATGATCTAACAGGGTGGTAAGGCGATGCCCCATCAGCAGCTTGGCCGGGCTGCGGCCTGTAGAAGAGCACGGGGTAATGTGCTGGCGCAACAAAAATGAAGCCAGTTTTACCCCCCAATCACCCTGCGTTAGCTTTGCAAGGGCTTCTTTGGTCGTCCTGACCATTCTTTATGCCTGGCCGTTAGAGGTGCCTAATCAGGTGCCTAATCTCGTTGTCCGATAGGAACTGGTCGAACTCCCTAGAGACGAACTGCGTCCCGTTGTCACTCACCAACACGTCCGGTAGTCCGTGGGTGAAGAACAAACGGCACAGCATGTTGATGACGGAGATCGAAGTGGTGGAGTGCATGTGTGCAACCTCCAACCACTTCGAGTATGCGTCAACAATGATCAGGAACATTTGTCCCTGCACTGGCCCCACAAAATCCAGGTGGAGCCTGGACCAAGGTTTCCCTGCAGATTCCCACTTCTGCGGAGTGGCGGCAGGAGGTTCAGGCCTGGCCCGCTGACACAGCATACATACTCGGACCCACTCCTCAATGTCAGCGTCGAAGCCGGGCCACCAAACATACCCCTGGGCTAACGCCTTCATGTGGACCATGCCGGGATGGCCCTCATGCAGTGATTCCAACACCTTTTTTTTGAGTTTGAGGGGCACCACCACCCGGTTACCCCACAAAACACACCCTTTCGACACCAAAAGCTCATTTTGGCGCACCCGAAAAGGTTTCAACTCAGGCTCCACAGTTCCTGCCAGCCACCCCCTCCACACCCAGTTTAAAACTCAGGTGAGTACATTGTCCTTAGCTGTCGCAGCAGCAATGTCCGTGGAGGAGATTGGAGCCTGAGGCAGTTCATCAATGGCTAGCACCGTGCTAGCTGGAGCAGGGTCCACATCCTGGCCGGGTAGAGGGCAACGACTGAGGGCGTCCGCATGTCCAGCCTGTGCTCAAAATCATAATCGTAGGCGGTGAGGAAGATTGCCCACAACAGCACTCGAGGCGACAGTATGTTGGAGATTTGCCGGTCCGGAGCAAAGATCCCCAACAACTGTTTGTGGTCAGTTACCAAAAGAAATTTCCGACCAAACAAAAAGTCATGGAATTTCTTGACTGCAGAGACTAGTGCCAGACCCTCTTTATCAATCTGTGCATAGTTTTTCTCCACTGCAGAGAGCGACCTCGAATAAAACATGATGGGGTCTTCATTGCCGTCTGGCATCAAGTGACTGAGAACTGCCCCCACCCCAAACGGCAACACATCTGCCGCCAGCACTAACAGCTTTTGTTCATCATAGTGCGTGAGGACAGTGTTTGATGATAGTAGAGCTTTTACTCCCTTGAAAGCCTGCTCGTGTTCCGAGCCCCACCTCCATTTTGCGTCCTTGTGGAGGACCGTGTGTAATGGAGCCACCACCGATGCTTTGTGTAACAGAAAAGCGTGGTAGAAGTTTAGTAGTCCTAGAAAGGACTGGAGCTCTTTTTTGTTAAGGGGTCATGGGGCATTCTTAATTGCCGCGACCTTGTCCTCCATGGGGTGGACACCATTTTTGTCTACCCAAAACCCCAGAAACTCCACACTTGGAACTCCCACAAGGCACTTAGACTGTTTTACCTTGAGGCCAGCAGTCTTGAAATGCTCCAACACTGCTCTCACCCGTTCCATGAGCTTTTGGTCAGACCCCCCTGCAATCAGCACGTCATCAAAATATGGTACCGTGCCTGGCACCCCTCTGAGTAAACCCTCCATCAATCCTTGAAAGATTCCTGGGGTGACATTTACCCCAAACTGGAGTCTGTTGACCCTGAAGGCCCCTCTGTGGGTGACGATGGTTTGGGCTTCAGCTGCCTCCCTAGTTACTGGCAGCTGCTGGTACGCTTGCGCTAAGTCAAACTTAGCGAATACCTTTCCTTCCCCCAGGGATGCCAGAATGTGGCTGATGGGTACGGGGTAAGAGTGCTGCTGTAAGGCACGGTTAATAGTGCACTTATAGTCAGCGCAAATTCTTACCGACCCATCTGACTTTACCGGCGTCACTATAGGAGTTTTCCATTTGCAAAATGGGACCGCCTCAAGCACCCCTTGCTCGATCAGCTTGTCCAGCTCCGCTTCAATCCAGGGTTTGAGTGAAATGGGCACCTTCCGATACTTCAACCAGATCGGGGTCACGGAGGGATCGAGTTTGAACAACACCGGGGGCCTGTTGTACCTTCCCAGGCCGCCCCCAAACACTTCAGGGAACTCAGTATACAACAATGCCCATTTATTCTCAACAACATGGTTCACACTGGTAATGGCAATACCCAGGGGTTCGAACCAATCCAGGCCAAGCAAGTTTACCCTGTCCCCCTCAGCAACCAACAGAGACAATGTGGCACATTTCCCCTTGAATTCTACATTGAAATACGTTTTCCCTGAAAATCAGATACCCGGGTGTCCGCTGGCTGCAACCACCGCCGACTCCGGGTGGGAAATAGCCGCTGCCACGTTCGTGGAGAGATGACTGTCACAGATGAACCCGAGTCAACCTCCAGGGAACGCCGTTGAGGTGGATGGTGATGTGGATCTTTCTGTGACCGCCAGTGCGAAGGACGGTCGATGCGGATGACAGGCTCGTTGTCATCTGACAGCTGGCTTCTCAGAGGGCTGCTTGTGAGCGTTGGTTCCAGGATGGGGATGTCGGCGCTTGCTTCCTTTGCAATCTGCAGAATCGGGTCAGATGGCCCCGCCTCCCACATGCTCGACACACGTCTTTTGACCAACAGCGCTCATGAGGATGGTTCCCGCCACAACTGGTGCACACTGGGCTGGCTGCAGGCTTCACTCGGGTCCGCTTGTCAGTTCCCACTTTGACGTCGTACACGTCCTCGTCGGCTTCACCGCTCTCATTGCTAGAACCCTGGTGGTGGACACGCAGCTCTGTGGACGCCAACCACTGGCGTACCTCTCTAGTCGACTTGTCGGCTGCCTCTGCGGCGACGGCCTCAGAGTAGGCGACAGCCCAAGTCAGGGTGATGCGGGTGACCAACCGCTGCTGCAACCGTTCATCTCTCATCCCGCACACCAGTTGGTCTCAGAGGGCCTCTTCGATGTTTGCGCAACGCCGCTACGTACTCGGCCACCGACTCGTTAGCTGCTTGGCTTCTTTTATAGAAGGCATGCCGGCAAGCGATCTCAAACGGCTGAGGAGAGAAGTGAGCTTTCAACTTCTCCATCAGGTCCTTGAATGGAATCGTCTTGATATCTGCTGGTGCTACCAGCGACCGGGTGATGTCAAAAACGCTCTTGCCACAAGAGCTCAGGAGGGTCGCCCGCTTCTTCTCCTCTGTCGCGATGTCATTCGCCTCGAGGTGGAACTCGAATTGTGTCAGGTAAGCGTCCCAGTCCTTGGTGGTAGGTTCGAATGCCTCTAACTTCTGGCTATTGGCCATCCTAACAGGCGCTTCCCCCAGCTCTGGCGGTGCCTGCTGCGGATCGGCCACGGCGCGATGCTCGTTGTTGTCCGTCATGGGATCGCTTTAGCTAATGATGAAAATTAAAGCAGAAAGTGCCAAAGCAGGATTACAACTGGCATAAGAAGACATAAGTATTGACTACTGAGGAATTACACAGCTTCAAGGTTGACAATGAAGAAATTGAAATTGTTAAAAGATTTTCTATTCCTTGGCTCCATCATCAACCAAAAGGTAGACTGCAAACAAGAAATTTGAAGGGGACTGAAAGTCTGGAAGGCCAGCTCTGAAGAAGCTAGAAAAGACTAAGTGTAAGGATGTGTTGCTGGCGACCAAGATCAAGATAATCCATACTATGGTGTGAAAGTTGTACAATCAAGAAAGCTGATTAACTTGAAATATGGTGCTGGATGAGAGTTTTACAGATACCATGGACCATCCAAATAAATATAAGTAGATTCTAGATCAGATGAAGCCTGAACTCTCCTTCAAAGCTAAAATGACCCAACTGAGGCTGTCATACTTTGGTCACATTATGAGAAGACAAGAATAATGGAAAAGACAATAATACTAGGAAAAGTTGAAGGCAGCAGGAAAAGAGGAAGATCCAACATGAGATGGATTGACTCAATCAAGGAAACCACAGCCTTCAGTTTGCAAGACATGAACAAGGCCAATAATGATACGACATTTGAAGGTCATGAATTCATAGGGTCGCTGTCAGCTATGCTGCCATGGGGGTTGGGATGCTCAGTCAGAGTCTGTGTAAATTGCTTTCGCATTCCTGTCTATGCTTTGCGCCAAAACGCTTATCTATAACAATGTGCAGGTGGGAGTGTGTGTTGTCTGCCTTTCCAGGCAGCCGTGGGAGCCAGACCATTCCCAGCTTCTCCTAGAAACAGTTTGCTAGCTTTAGCCCGCACGCGGGAGGATCCCTAATTGGCCAGCGCAGTGGGGGGGGGGGGGCATACGAATGCCCTACATCTATTATGTCCAAGGGACAACTGCCATTCTTAACAGTGACTATGTTAATGCATCTATAGCTCTTCAATAAAAATATAACCTTTCTTGAAAGTGTTGGCTGTGGGTTCTGACAGTCGCCAGATACTTGAAGTGACCGGGCAGCACTTAACACCCAAAGCTTCAGCGCAGAGAGACTGTGTAACATGTCTTTCAGCCATACACTCAGATTATCATAGATGTCATTTTGTTTTTGGAATTAATAGTCAAAACACCACAGTAAAAATGACTAACCAGTTATGTAGAAAGCTAGCAGGGGAGTGGGGGCTATCCAGTGTTTTGCAGAGAGTGCCACATGTACAATTATCTACCCACTGGTTGGAAATCATGGGTGTATGATCATTGCATGGAGCTCGCAGCCCACAGGGAGCAGATTCGTTCCCTTGTGGCTAGGGTTGCTGAGATGGAGAAACTGAGGTGGAGAGAGAGGTTCAGGGAAGAGACCCTCAGAGTGTCACAGGCTTGGCCAGGAACAGTGTAGGGCACACTGTCAGAGCACAGAGCAAGTAATACAAGAGCACCAAATGAAGAAGCATAGTCAAGGTCCACTCCAAGGAGTAGTCTATTCTAAGAGATAGTCCATACAGCAAGGTCTGAGAATCTGAGAGTTACTCATGAGCAGGTTCAGGAGCAAGACAAAGTAGAGTCAGGAAACAGTCCAAAGAGTCCCAGGGTACAGGCAGGTTCCAATGAACTGGTGTCAGGGATTTCAACTTGCTGCTTCCACACCTGACAGCCTCCCTTGGCTGGTTTTTATAGCCATATGCTTAAGAGTCATGCTTGCAGCCAGCTGCTCAGGAGTAATTCTGCAACTACTCAAGCAGCTGGCATTGGACCAAGAGGCATGCACTTTGTCATCTCCCCTGTAGTTCTGTTTTTAGCCTGTTTGAATCCTGACAAGCCTGCAGCTCACCTTTCTGTTTGTCAGCTTCTGCTTACTCAGAGCTGGCTACACAGGTGTTATGTACTGGGACTGGAACATTCCAGGACTGTTATTACCAGAGACTGGCTGAGCTTTGGATCTCTAGAACAATAGCCCACCAGGACTCTGGAGGTGACCAATGAGGAATTAATGTTATGTAAAAACCTATAGTTGGGAGTTGGGTGTGGTGTTTGCATGCTATTTAAACGGGGCTATTGCCCTGGACTTCTGCCTTGTTATCTGCTGAATCACTAATAAAGCTGATGGAGTCAGACCATCCATGGAACCCAGTATTTAACACTGGTGATGAGGATGGGATCCTGTTGAGTGAGCCCAGCACCCATCTGCAACTCACCGTGAACCAAGCTCCAGGCCATGCGCATTGCACTGCAACCAGGACCATGGCTGCTGCTCCAGAACTACTCCCGGAGTTTGACTTCTGGTACGGCGCTTCGACGAGTGGGCGGGCGTTTGCCTCGCTCCGTCCCCCTTGACCCACCAGTGCTCTTTTTTGAGTCTCCCAGTATTGGGAGAGTTCGACCGGCACTCTTTGACAGAGTGCTGGAGCAGGGGGCTTTGTTGCTGGCCCCTCCCGTGATTCAGCAAAGCGGGGGGATGACCAGTAATGCCCCGAAGCGGGAGCTTGGGAAGGGAAGAACATGGCTTTTTTGGAATGGTATTTTTGTTTGGAAATTTTTTAAATGTCCCATGATGAGAGTGATAGATAGTAACTAGGATATGGTAAATAAGATGTGAATACTCCAGCTGATTGTTAAAAAAATGGAATGAATTCACTAAAGGTGATTTTGATCTATAGACAAGAATAAGGAATAATGGTAAGAAAGTGTGAGTGCTGCAATGGGAAATGATTGTTGGTTAATATAAGAATGGAGAGAATTTTAAAATAAGATTAACTTCAACCAAATTGTCAATGAGGTGTATTATGAAAAGTTTCTGTTGTGATTTATGTATGTGTGTCTATTAAGCATTAAAATCCAATAAACATATTTTTTTAAAAAAACACAGAACTACTCCCGGAGTTTGACCCCACTCCCCCAGAGAAATGGGAGGCCTGGGTGGAACGCCTGAAGTACTTCGTGGCATTCCAAGGAATCAAGGGCACCACCAAGAAGAAGGCACTACTGTTCAGCTCTTGTGGAATCGCTCTCCACTTTCAATACTCTCATCACAGCGCTCACCAGCCACTTCATGCCCCAGCCCACCCAATTGGCACACCGCCTCAACTTCTTCAAGCGAAATCAGAGGCCCAACGAATTGGCCTCTGACTATGTCGCCGCCCTGTGCCAACTGGTTCTTCGATGCGAGTTCCAGAACCTCAAAGAAGCCCTCCTCAACTGTTTCATGTTTGGGCTCCAGGACAAGAAGCTCCATCGCATGCTCATTGGCCAGGAGGACACTAACCTACAAAAGGTGATCCGAGAGGCTGCAGTGTTTGAGAAGTCCCGGGAGAAGACCAACCACCATGCCTCTGCAGTGCACTGGGCCACCATTTCCTCAGCCTCCAATGTGTCCAACTGCAAGGAGGTCCTGCAGACACACTGTCCAGCCCGCTGAGACACCCGACCATCTGCTTCTTTGGGTTCGCAACCAGGCCGTGTCGTTTGTGGAGATCACCACAGCTCTGCACCAGCTGCAGTGACCTCCACAAACAATGCTCTTGCTGCTTCAGGGGTGCAACATGTGGGAGTTGTGGGAAGGCCAGCCACATTGCATGCGCCTGCCACTCAAAGGGAACCTGGAGGAAACAGGCGACTCACCAGGAGTCCTTGCACCCCAAAGAGCTACACACCACGTCCATGTGGCTGCTGCAGTTACTACACTTGCACAAGGACACCCCCCCAAAAAAAATAAAGGTGATTGTGTTAATCGGGAGTGCCCCTTGCATGATGGAGTTGGACGATGGGTCTTCCGTGTCCATAATTTTGGCAGAGACTCTCAGGAGGCTATGCCCGGGTGGACGGCCTTGCCTTAAGCCGGCCGGCATCTTCCTCAGAGTCTTTCAACAAAATGTGGTGGCCGTGAAAGGGGTGGGAAAATCCTGGATTAAGTACCGACAATTAGACTGTCCTGGCCCACTTCAATGCACAGTTACCGGTCATCCTTGCATGTGACACCTCCCTTTATGGAGTTGGCACCATCTTGGGTCACAAACTGCCTGACAGCTGGGAGGTCCCCATGGCATACTACTCCTGCACTTTGTTGTCTGCCAAGTGCAACTACGCACATAGACAAGGAGGGTTTGGCAATTGTGGTGGGGGTGAAGAAGTTCCATGACTTCCTGTATGGCTGGCCCTTTATCATCATGACAGACCACAAGCCACTGCTGGGCCTCTTCGCTCCAGACCACGAGTCTTGCACTGGTCAATCTTCCTCATCGGCTACCAGTACGACCTTCAGTACCACCTGGGGAAGGTGATGGGTCACGCTGATGCCCTCAGCTGCCTGCCATTGCATTCCGTGGACCCCAACCCGGCTCCCGTGCACCAGGTCCTCCTTGTTGAGGAACTTCCCAACTGGCCTCTCCATGCTGCGGATGCCACCTGCCAAGGACTGCATCCTTTTGCACATTTTGGACTGGGTGTGGAGGAGATGGCCCAGCAGCCAGGTGGGCCCGGAACTTACAGCTTTCTCATCTTGCTGGGATGAGCTCTCTGCACACAAAGGGTGCCTGCTTTGGAGAAGCCGGGTTGTGGTACCACCACCCCTGTGCCCACAAGTCTTACCGAGCCTGCACAAGACACATCCAGGGATCATTCAAATGAAACCTCTCGCCTGCAGCTATGTGTGGTGGCCAGGGATCGATGGAGAGATCAAGGCTTGGGTCAAGCATTGCTAGGCCTGCCAGGAGACCGGATCAGAGCCCCCCCGAGCTCCCATACAACAGTGAGAGTCCACCCACACCCCATGGTCCCAGGTGCACCTGGACTTTGCTGGCCCCTTCCAGGGCCAGATATTCTTTGTATTGGTAGATTCCTACATCAAATGGCGAACGGTCATTCCTGTTACCTCCACCTCCTCCTGGGTGGCCATCTAGGCCCTCAGATTTTCTGCATGCATGGCCTACCAGACATGGTCGTGACAGACAATGGGACTCCCATGAGGGTCATCAGGGTCACTGGTCCAGTGTCGGACAAGTCTTATGCAGGGACATTGACCAGCTTCGCTGCCATCTCCTACCAGAGGTAGCTGAGCCAGCACCAGCCACCGCAGAAGCCAGCCGCCCAGAACCGCCACCACCGCTGCTGGAGTACAGCTTAGAGTGGGGTGCGGCGCGCTCCAGGGACCAGCCTGATTGCACAGAGTCGCCCACACCCGTATCAACTATTCCAGAGCCCCCGGACTCTGTTCTTTATTTGTCATCTTCCCCCAGTGCCGCGACAGCGACCCTAGACTCGGCTCCTGTGACTTTGCTACCACCATCCGAGCCTAGATTATTGTACCGGAAAAAGTGCAAGCCAGCGTACCTTGAGGACTTTGTGTGCTTTGGAATTTTGGGGGGAGGGGTGTTATGTATTGGGACTGGAACATTCCAGGTCTGTTTTTTACCAGACTCACTTATGGAAACCTTGTTACGACTTTTCTTCTAAATAGTCAAGTTTGACTGTCATCTCAGCACTCTGCCCAGGCCAGGTCTGACCCCAGAGGGGCTGATCCAAGGACCTCACTAAACAATCCAATTGGTAGTAGCGACAGGGCAGGGACTTAACGTGAGTTTATGGCTCGTGCTTACTGGGAATTTCTTGTTCATGGGGAATAATTGCAATCCCCAATCCCCATCATGAATAAGAACATAAGAACATAAGAGATGCCAATGTTGGATCAGGCCAAAGGCCCATCCAGTCCAACACTCTGTATCCCACAGTGGCCAGAAATACCAGTGCCATCAGGAGGTCCAGCAGTGGGGCCAGGACATTAGAAGCCCTCCCACTGTTGACCCCCCCCCCAAGCACCAAGAAGACAGAGCATCACTTGCCCCAGAGCCCCTAGCTATACCTTGTGGCTAATAGCCACTGATGGACCTCTGCTCCATATGCTTATCTAATTCCCTTTTGAAGCCGTCCATGCTTGTAGCTGCCACCACTTCCTGTGGCAGTGAATTCCATGTGTTAATCACTCTTTGGGTGAAGAAGTACTTCCTTTTATCCGTTCTAACCCGACCGCTCTGCAGTTTCATGGAGTGCCCACGAGTTCTTGTATTGTGAGAAAGGGAGAAAAGTACCTCTTTCTTTACCTGCTCTTTCCCATGCATAATCTTATAAACCTCGATCATGTCACCCCTCAGTCGTCTTTTCTCCAAGCTAAAGAGCCCTAAGCGCTTTAACCTTTCCTCATAGGGAAAGTGTTCCAACCCTTTTATCATTCGAGTTGCCCTTTTCTGCACTTTTTCCAAAGCTATAATATCCTTTTTAAGGTGTGGTGCCCAGAACTGCACACAGTATTCCAAATGAGGTCTCACCATTGATTTATATAGGGGCATTATTATATTGGCTGATCTGTTTTCAATACCCTTCCTAATAATCCCCAGCATAGCATTGGCCTTCTTTATTGCAGTCACACACTGTCTCGACATTTTCAGTGAGTTATCCACTACAACTCCAAGATCTCTCTCTTGCTCAGTCTCTGCCAGTTCAGACCCCATCAATGTGTATTTATATTTAGGATTTTTGGCTCCAATGTGCATCACCTTGCACTTGGCCACATTGAACCCCATTTGCCATGTTGACGCCCACTCGCCCATCTTTGACAGATCCCTTTGGAGTGCCTCACAATCCTCACTGGTTTTCACCACCCTGAACAACTTCGTATCATCTGCAAATTTAGCCACTTCACTGCTTACTCCCATCTCCAAATCATTAATGAACAAGTTAAAAAGCAGTGGACCAAGTACTGATCCCTGTGGTACCCCACTGCTTACCACCCTCCACTGAGAAAATTGCCCATTTATACTCACTCTCTGTTTTCTATTAATTAGCCAGTTTTTGATCCATAAAAGGACTTGTCCTTCTATCCCATGATTTTTGAGCTTACTTAGGAGCCTTTGATGAGGAACTTTATCAAAAGCTTTCTGGAAGTCAAGGTAAACAATATCTATTGGATCCCCCTTGTCCACATGTTTGTTCACCCCCCATGGTGTTCAATGGGTTACACACACCTGATGGCATAGAGTAGACACAAGATGAGCCATTGAGTGTAGTGCACATGCAGCCCTGGACATCTAAGGGCATCACAGACCTGTTATTGCTCAGTCTTGGGTTCTTAAACACCACTTGTCCCTCTAAGAAGTTGGATGCGGACCACTTGGGGGTCACATAACTAGTTAGCATGCCAGAGTCTCCATTATTGGAAGTATCCAGACAAATTGCTCCACTAATTGAGAATGTCCATACACAGAATTGAGAAAGAGCTATCAATCTGTTAGTCCTTTCCATGTCCAGGCTAGGTGAGGTTTCCTGTTTTGAGTCAAATTAAGCCACAGGCTCCACTCCTGGTGGTGCCCTTTCATCATGGGAATGACACTGCCAGCATCATATATGGTTGAAACTACAACAGTATCTGATTGTCTTTGAACCTCCAATTTTCGTACTTGGTTAATGAAACCGTTCTTGGCAAATGCAAATGTCCAAGAATTTCACCTCTAACAGCACAATATAAATGCTCCTGGCTGTCCCTCTTATGACTCCAGTTCCAAAAAAAACCAAAATAGAACCAAAGTCCTATTCCATTAGTCCTAGATGGAGTATTCCGGCTACTAGCCTGCTTCGAACACTCTATTTTTTTCAAAGTAAACATTTCGGACCCCCAGGACACTCAGTTAAGAGTGTCAAGGGAGCGCCGAGAGACAGGGGCTGGGATAGGCAGTAGCTCACCTCATGGCGGACCACCAGCTCCATCCCAAAATGCAACTGTGAGCTTTTTAACTTCAGCACCTTTAATATGCACTATAGGAGATGGCATTACCATGGTTGTTGGCGGTGAATGGAAAAAAGCGCACAGAAAAAAACCCACAGTCATAAATGCTCACAGGAAAAATGCAGCAGCTGAGGGGGCTGGGTAACATAATTAACATAAGAACACTGCTGGATCACACCAGTCCCTGCAGTTGGGAGGGGCTGATAAGCAGGTTGCTTACCTGTAACTGGTGATCTTCGAGTGGTCATCTGTGCATTCACACCCATGGGATACAGTGTGCCTGCGCTGGATCGATCGGTATTGTAGCAAGCTCTTAACGGATCTTTGCACCCAGACCTCAGGCATGCGCAGGAACCCACCATGCATGTCCAGAGGGGTGGGCGCGGACATCCCCCCAGTTCCTTCAAACCGCCACGAATCAACCCCTATGAAAAATGTAGAAGCTGACAGCAGCGAGGAAGGAGGGCGGGTGGTGTGAATGCACAGATGACAACTCGAAGATCACCAGTTACAGGTAAGCAACCTGTTTATCTTCGACGTGGTCTCTTTGCTTCACACCCATGGGAGATTAGCGAGCAGTGGCCTACCTGGAGGAGGGTGCTGGCAGGTCATTACTGCGAAGCCAAGGATAAGATGTGACTTCCCATGTTGGTACGAGAGTTCTTGCGGACGTCTAGGGCATAGTGCCTTATGAGCGTATTAGGCGTACCCACGTAGCGGCTCTGCAAATGTCCATTAAGGGAACTCCCTGGAGGACTTCCGATCGATGGAACAGCAACGCCGGACGCTCTCCTCACAACGGAGGAGGGCGAATCGCACA